>NC_061817.1:5919309-5962573 GCF_021462225.1 Girardinichthys multiradiatus | reverse complement strand
GTATTTTATGAAGTTAAGCGAGAGAAACAGCTTTTTAAAGACTAAAAATCAATTTAAAGTCAATCCAATCTCCGATAACTTTGAATCAATAATTGATCTTGCACTTCAGGAGGCTCCATATGAAGGTCTAGAGCCCTTATGCAAATAAAAACTAATCTGAAAGGGTCCATTTAAAGTAGAATAACCAATCAAGTCACATCTGGGGTTGAGCCCAACATGTTTCACCGTTTTAATAAACCTTGGGTCAGTTAGAACCATTGTCTTTTATAAAGAGGTTGTCACCTGTAGAGACCAATAATCACCTAAAACACCCAGTAGGATTTTCCAGATAAGAGCAGTGGTTCTCTAAATAGGTGATGATATTCAGCAGTTGAATTGAACTACAACCTGATAATTGTTTGTAAAAGATACCTGTGTTATTTTGCCTTTATTTCTAACTAAATTAAGAATTTTAAATTATTACCCTCATCACACATAAAGCTATTATCTTCACTGCTTCTGCTTATCATGAAGATCCTATCCTCTAAAATTTCACAAGAAATCTTTGTTTTCAGGAGACAATTTTCTTCATTTTTCCAAGAACTTCCTGGTCCAGAACTAAAGGCAGTCCGTCCTGTGGAACCAGCTCGCTGCCATTATTCAAAATGTACATTCCCTTTTTAATCCAAAACTTAAAACTCAGGTTTGTTTTAAAGACCATCTGTTTAACAATGGTTAATAGTAATCGTTTTTGTTTACATATCTTAACCTTTCTTAAATATACGGTTAATTCTTGTTTGTGTTCTTGTGTTTGTTTTGTATAGCACCTTTAAATGTATTCTTGATTGAAAGCTGCTATATAAATAGAGCTGAGCTGATGTCAGTTTCTCATCACGCACCAAATGTTAAGCAGATTTCCCTAAACAGCAAGTCCTGTCACCCTTAAAGTATGTGAATTGCTTCTCTTTAGTTTTTGTGGGTTGTTTCTGCTGTGCCCCTGTTTTGTATAGTGTGTGTTTGTATTGGGAACAAATTGTTCTACAGCGTCAGGATGGGGGGCGTTACTTTTCCCATTATATCACAGGTTTCCCCATGAAAACTGTCTAGGCTTTCTGTGTTCTTTGACAAACTGACTTATATGGCTTGCTTTTTGACAATGGGACTGCAGGGGCTTTTTGCTGATATTTAGGGTCGACAGAGGCATCTTTAATTGTTACATTATTCACAGGTAACTAGACCAGAGGTTCCCAACCTTATAGCTTGTGACCACCAAAATAACAGTGCCAAAGACTGGCGACCTTCTAAAAATACCGATTTTTTTTAACTCTATGTATTTACTAAATGTGGACTGAAATTGCTATTAAATTATCTTATGTAAAAAAATGACTTTTTAATTTCATCATATATTATTTAATGAGACATTTCAAAGTAAATTTATTTTTTTTATTTATTTAATTGTGTCCTTTTTGGCCCTCTATACATCTGTACAGCAGCCACATCATGATTTTGAAAATCATCTCGCGACCACCCGGGGGTCCCAACACCCCCTGCTCTAGACCCTCTGAATTTCACCCTGGAGCTGATCATAGTCTGAGTCCAAACCTTTCAGGCTATGTTTCAATACATTCAAATTGGGTTTTCTGTGGTGTTCCACATTTTTCTGGTTTTATTTTGCATTTCATAGCCTTTGAGATTATTTTAGTTCAGAAACCTGTATATTTCTGCACTTCCATGTTTTCCTTTCTCCGATCCACTTTTTAAATCAAGTCTTCTGAACAATATCTGGAACATCCCAGGCCACTGATTTCAAAGGACTGCAGTGTAACCAGCCTTTCTCCTGTTTTACAGCAGTTTGTTCATTGAATCAGAGACCTCACAGATGAAAACTCACACAGCTATTAGTCTAAATATGCCCCCCTTTAAATCAGCGATTCAACAGCAAAGAATCAGCAGCATGCATGTCATGTCTGCTGATTTTACACTATCCTACTAGTAAATGATTAGCCATGTGGAAATATAATTTTTACCAAAACAGCCAATGATCTGGTTACTAAAGTTGGATTGCTATTGCTATTTTAAACACAGCTGTATGTTGTCTCACAGCTGAGGTAGAGATAGGGGATGCCAAGTCAGATGTTTGAGAAAGTGGTGCTGTTTTCGCACTTCCCTGAGACAGACGGTAGATATGAAAAAGTGTCTCAGAAACTGGGTTTTATTATTAGCTGAAAAAATGTAAATATTCTATAGTATTGCACTGCTTGAATTTCATCTGTAGTAACATTTCTTAAAAGACTTAGAATCATTTTCATCCAGGTGAGTGTGACAATTCTGCTCCTAATGAGGTTACGTTTTGAGTTCACCTTGGTTTAAAAGTTATCACCTGATAATAGTAATAGTGTATATAATATTGATACTTTGTAAGAAAACTACTATTATTCAGTTTCATAATAACAGTGCCACTGAAATGTCAAATCACAGCAAAAACAAAAAACAAAAAAAAAGTTTAAAAAAAAGCAATTTATTAAATCAAGCAGTTTTCACGTTTTCAGAATGGAATGATATGAAAGATCTTAAGTTGAATTTTTATCTCCTTTGGAGATTTAAAAAAAGGCAAAACGAATAAAAGCAGACATTAAAAATAACTCAAAATGAGTTGAAAGTGCTCAGTCCCCGCCCAGCTTTGTTGTGGGAGAACGGGAGAGAAGGCCTGGCTCAGACAGCTCCAGGTCTGGACAGATGCCAACTGCAGACCAGGTATACATTTCCTCACCAAATGTTCATTGGCAAGACACAAGGAGGACACTGCTCTAGAAAAAATACCAATGTGTCAACGTTTTACAGTAGAAACTAAAGAACGTTATCAGCAGCATGCTAACCCTCTCATTACTCTACTAAACTACGTGTGCTGCTCCTTGCCGTTGCTGTGAGTGAAGCGAAGCCGAAGTCAAGGAGAGCTGGGCAGAGTGGTCAGCACAGGCAGTCTTTGAAGATCACAGCTGACTTGTGGAGTGGTTCAAGCTGTCGATTTGCTATAGCTTGATGGTGCCAGTGGGCAAACTACTGTTACACAGTCTATAGTAGCGAAGGTCGTTCACCAGTCTCTGCACGCTTTGAGTGAATGACGGCAGGTCCTGGAATTAAGGTGGGAAACAATAAGTTAATTTATAGATAGAGTCATGTTGAAGTGTTATGGATAATGCTTCTGTGATACAAAGCACATTTATTAAATCAAGTGTTATGTGCTTTACCTTTGAAAAGTGCAATGCAATATTCAACATATCCTTGTGTAAACAAAGAATGAAAAACAATGGCTTTATGTAAATTAGTGATTTCAATAAGAATTCCTGCTGACTGTGAATAACACAGGAGGAGCTACAGACTCAAGTGTGAAAATGTCATCCCCTGAGGTGACAAAATGCTATTTAATTAGTGCCTTATTTACTTTGGCTTTATGCAAAGAAAAGCAGCAAAGTTATATAGGTTCAGTTCTCACCTGTACTGCGTTTTAATAACTGACCTTGCTAAACTAAAGCAAGAACAGCAGAAACAAGATAGAAATCCTAGAAAATGTTTTCTCACCATATGCATTTCATGAATTATTTTCCTGTACAAAATTAAAAAAGGTATCCATCGGATGGATGGAGCTAAATTCAGAGCAATATGTTAAACAAGTGATTTTATCTTACACAGAAAGTGTAAAAACAATGTGGGGAAAAAAAACCAACCCAAAAAAAACATCACAGTTACTTGATGGGTCTGGGAAAAAACCTTACCTGCTCTAGCTTGAAGTTGCACGCGAGAACGTCCCGCTGACTGGTGTCCACACCTTGACAGCCGTTCAGGAACTCTAGCATAAAAACCGAGTAGAAGGCATCGAAGTCAACAGACGCCATGTTGTAAATGGCAAGGGTTATTTCCTCCTGAAGGAGGTCGTGACTTTTGTGCAGAAGGACCTGCAGGAGCACGTTGATGAAGTGGAAGAGCATCGAGGTTCGGAAAAGCTTCTGAAGAATTAGATTAAAAGAAAAACAAAATACAGTTGGAGGATGAGTTATAACGGACTGCAGCTCACACTGTGTGCATATTATTCCAGTTTTACTTATTTTAGTCAGATTCTAAATGTGCTGAGGCACATTCTTTCTTGTATTACTTAAAAATGCAAAACTTGCTAACCCTTTAATATTTATTGTAGTTGATTGAGAACAGAGGAACAGAGAGAGGGATGAAGGAAAGGAATAATTAAACTCTGAGATCTAATAGCATAGTCAACTCTAAATATTATTCACTCTTACACCCATAATCACTCAAAAGTTGTTTCACCCCTCAAAAAATGTATTAGTTAAAACCTCTAAAATTAAAAGATATTGGAAGAAAAGCTAAACGTACTCTGTGATACAACTTGTGCTTGCTGTTTAGTGACTCCAGATAGGACAGATTCTGCTTGAAGATGTGGAGATCAGTTTGCAGGAAGGACTGCCCAAATGCCTGAAAAAGATATTACAACAGGAAATGAAGCTGAGCGAGTGCAAAACGCAAATAACTAAAATGGCATCTATTCTTTTAATCGTTATATTGATAAATATACATGTGAATAAACACACCTGCATGGCTGCTGTGAACTGGGCCTCGTTCTCTATGGTGTCGTCAACGCCTCCTCTTTGGACACTCATTAAGACCGAGGTTTTGAAGAAGTACCTCCAGTTATGGTGAAGTATTTGGTATAGCAACTCGAACATTTCTGTCTTGACATCCGGTGAGGACCGCTGTTCAAGAGAAATCATTCATGAAATCTGATTATTATACATTTACTTTCATGTCTAGTAAACAACTTTGTACATTCGTCAGGATTTCAAAGAAAATCGACTACGGTATTGTTGCATTACTTGGTGTAATACAATGTGGCATTTTTTTCTCTTACATTCTGAGTAATTTCAACTAACCAATTGCTTCAGGCTTTCAACCCTGCAACTCTCATTTTGAACCGTTGTTGTTGATATTTTAGGCGTTTTCTTAAAACCGCCTTCTTAAATCCCTTTAATATGTGGATATTTGCAGCATAACACATGGGTAACATAAAACCCAGCAGAGGGAGTCATTTGCAGCCCTAAGAACAACACAACAAAATGCTGCATGCTCAGTCGTACAGTTAACAGTTGTGAACTGCAATAGCAAACAGGTTGTAGCACATAGAATTGATGGATTGATTGATGGATAACAAAAACGCTGAATAATTGAATAATAGATAATTGGAATAAACAAGTTTATTATTTTGATCAATATTTTACAAATTTGATAGGATTAGTTCTAGTCACTTTTGTAGCCAAATCTGATAGAAACAGTAGGCTACCGTCACTAGCAACTTTATTAGATACACCTGTTCAACTGCTTGTTAACAAAAGAAGAGTTAGCCAATCACATGACAGCAAGTTTAAACTGAGCATCAAATGGGAAAGAAGGGGATGTAAGTAATTCTGGAGCTGTCTGATGGAAAATCATTTCTCAAGATTACAGTGAATGATCCCAAAAAGAGAAAATATCTGGCATGCATGAACAGAAACTGCCTCTTAGATATCAGAAGTAAGAGGAGAATGGGTGAGATGGTCTGAGATGACAGAAAGAAAACAGTTGCCAACTACACCTTACAACCAAGGTGTGCATAACATCATCTCTGGACTCACAACAAATCGAAACATCAAGCAGATAGGTTATGAAAAAGAATTAAGGCAGTTCTAAAGGCAAAATGGGTCCAACCCAGTATTAGCAAGGTGTAGCTAATAAAGAGGCCACTGGGTGTATAATAAAAAATATATTTTACTAATTATTTTACTATTTTAGCTGCTCAAGCTTTATTCTAGTAAAAAGTTATAAAACAATTGAAAAGAAGCAGAATTCAGCCTCATTAAGTGTCGTGTTTGCCATTATTAAGCCTCCTCTAAAACAAGGTAAAAGTGACGCCCTCTTGTGGTCCTAGTCTTAATTTCGGTCTTAACTCTGCAATATCATGGCTTCACTTTTGGTCGCTAATCATTTAGCCTAGATAAAAGTTTGCTAGTTAACAGTAATGCAGTGTGAATGCATGCAAGCTGTGTGTCTGTGTCATGGCAACCAAACACATGATGTGACTGTTAACACCCTTCCTGCAACGTAAAATGAAACATAACTGTCCAACACTGTTCTATGCAACAAAAAGGAAGAGTAAAAATCAAGAAGGACGTTTTTCAACTATCCTGCATAAACACTAACTGACCTCAGCAACAACTGGGTAGACCTGCTCCATGCACAGTGAGAGGGTGCTGGGCAGGAAGGGCTTGAAAGCTTGACCAGGTTCTTGCACCACCACCTGCAGAATTTTCAGGAACTTCTGCACCACCCTGCATCCGGCGCTGCCTTCTTGTAAAATACTGGCAGCCAGCTGCTCCCTGAAACATCACACATTACGCAAAATTTCCTATCAGGACAGGATTGCAGTAACACTCGCTGGCAAAACTGACAAGTGTTCAGAATAGGAAGTAATGTAAAGTTTAATTTTTACCTCGTGAACAGGCTGAGGAAAGTGTGAATGATCTGCCCCGTGAAAGCAACACCCATTTGGACTCGCAGTGCTTGGAACAGTGTCAAGAAGAAGGCCAGCATCTCATCTGTCACATCTGCAGCAAAAAAGCAATGATCCATATATCACATAGGGTGAGTATGCAGGGGAATTAAAATCCTTGTCAGGCAGATTTTAGAGGTGTTCCTGCTGAAATACATCAGATTCAAATGACTAGGGTAGCATTTAATTTGCAGCTCTATAAACTGAGGTTTTAAATAGTAAACAAAATAACCTCTACTGTGGCCACATTTATAGCTTGAACTGTAAAGACTAGCTAAACTCCAAATCAATTTTTCTTTGCAGATAAACTGTATAAATTGGACCTTAATGGTGCTATCTTTATGTTGCTGTGCAAATTTGTTTCATTCTGCAATAGTTGTCCTAAAATTGTCTTAGTACTGCCCTCTTTGGGTTGAATGGTATGGAATGCCAAAGTGCTCAAAGTTAAATAAATAAATGAAACATTATAAAATAAGTATCTACATCAATAGATAATAAACATATAATGTGAAATAGTGAAATAATTGAATGCATATTAAATTCTCAGCTCATTATAATAAAATATATTTCATTTTCCGCTCAGACACACGGCCCCGTAGCAAATCGCGAGTTGGAATTGCGAGCATTGAATGAAAGCGTTTTTCAGGTTGGCATTTTATTTCCTATTAGCTACCATAGCATTTTAATTGATGTGTTCCGAAGATTTAGACCCATCAGATTCCATAGTAATTTTCCATAGAAAGTTTTAGTGTTAATGTTTTGTAAACTGATGAGGCTCAGGCCCACTGGGCTCTATAAAGCCTCCCACAACCTCCGGTGACGAAGGGGGTGAAAATCCTCCACCTCAAAAAATGGATCACTCCTCATGTTTCAAAATGTAAAATTAAGCTAGCTGTTGCTTTCAATCATCCTGACCACACCCCCGCTTAACCCCCTCCACTCATCCCCACACTTGGCCGTGCCCCTCAGTGTCTCCTGTCACCGCCCACCTTGGTGGATTTTGTCAAAACATGTCTCGGGGCGAGGTTATGCATTCACACCGGGTTTAGTTCTACTTTAAATGAAACTGTTTAACCAACACACCTGGCTGCTGAATAAAAACAGGGAACAGGTTGAGAGTCACTTGGACAGACTCCTGAAGACTCTGGTAACAGATCTGACGTGATTTGGTGGATTCACTCGAGATGCTGTCGACTGTATCCCTGAGCACAGACAGAGTCTGTTGTATCACTGCTTTCACTGGAGAGGAGACAAATGTTGGGAGAAAACAGCAAAAAGATGGTTATTATTGATGATAAAAGCAGGTATCTTATCTAACAAAAGCAACAGAACGTTAAACCGACCGTTATCCAAGCCCGGCTGCCGTGGACTGATGTTCACTGTTCCTCTTAAAGTACGATATTCCCGAGTGAGAGCAGCCACTAGGCTGGCATGACTGCTGGAGCGCGTTTGCCATTGCTGCTCATTCTCGGATAAATTTGGCCATGGAAGCAACAGCATGTTGGACAAAACTCTGCACACAAGAATGTGAGCCTAGACAAAACATAAATAGACAAATTGATTATTTCAGTTACTGAGAAGATTTCTAAATGTTTTACCTTTAAAAGCCCAGAAAAAAAAAAAAGCAAAAACAATTATGATCTGGAGCCGAATGAGATGGTCAATTTTAAAATGAAGCAGAAATTTTCTAAACAACTGCTATAAATAAAAATGAACAGCAAAACCTAAACATGAAAGTAAAGATGTGTCATCAGTAAATTACATTAAAATTACATAAACGCTCTATAAAGCTAACTAACTTTACCTCTTGGGGAAGTCTGTGGGTCTGATTCTCTGTAGTAATCCGGTTGAAGATGTTCTGGACAGCTGGCAAAGTGACCAAAAACACGGGCCTCACTGTAGCAGTGATGGAAACCAGCAGATGGCTTGCTGAGAGAAGCAGCTTTTCAGGTACCTAAAGTATAAAAAATTATTCAATATCATGAAAGTTAGAAAAGGAGAAAACCAGCTTCTTTTGAAAACAAAAGCTCCCAGGAATCAAGATACCCCAGAGGTTTTTCATAGGAAGTAAGATTATTTCTTTTAAACTGAGGTTGGAGATTAGACCTGCTGATGTGAGTTGCTCTTCCAGCTTCTCAGGCAGCAGTCTAAAAAGCTGGATGTCAAACATCGCTAAGTTTGACAATTTCACACATTCACCCGCAGCTGTGACTGGTTTCACATGTGCCCTGGAACATGATCTCTGCAATGCTGTTATTATCCACTGGGATTGCTTTAAGTCTGGAAATATGCTCTTCCACTTCCACTCGTGATCAATAGAGTTACGAATGGCCAACTTTAGGTTATAAGGTTGCCAAAAACAACAACTGAACCTGATCTACAACCTTAAGTTTACAAAACGAATGAGCTAAAGGGGAGAATAAACATGAGATAAGAAGAGAGAAGGTGAATAAAAGACCCAAGAGAGAATTTCTTCAGTGAATGTAAAAAGCTCAATTTGCAGTTTTTACATATTACTTTATCGCATATTTTCATTGCAACATGAAACTGTAACTGCTTTTCTAAACAGGTGTCAGTCATCTTCAGTTATGCATAAAAAAGAAAAGAGATTATCATTTAACTTATAAAATATATATTTTTCAAATAGATCCAGAATCTTTAGGGCCGACGATGCACATTTTCAATTAAAATTATCTTTTGACTATAATCATGAATAATTAAAAACGTACATTAAGTTACTAGTACCTGGCTGGCCAGCTGAATGTGTTTCAGTGATAACTAAACTCACCAGTTTCCTCTTTCCTCTTCTTTGCTAGCTAAATGTTCACCGCCAGTTAGCTTGCCGATTAAACATCTTTTTATATAACTGGACATTTGAAAACATTTTTTTTGTCACCATTTGGTGTGCACTCTAGGTCAGCTGGCTAAAAGAAGGTTCCTACACTTTTCCCTCGGTTTCAGAACAGTCTGGCCGCTTCTATATTCTGCAGAGGTTTAAAGCTACTAAACTTGGCAAGTATTTATTCTATATTTTTGCTTGAGTCTATTAATCAACATAACTATAAATTATATTTTACTATATATAATAACTATACAAATAGAGGCAATACTATAATTAAAAACAAAAAACGCTTTAATTTCAGAAAGTGACTGCATCATATACATGTTCCATCCAGCAGAGGAGCCACATAACTGCCCAAAGTTTAAGGTTATCACAAGACAAAAGCCAACAATCAAATGTCTGAAATGTGAATAAAACCCACATTATAGGTCCTTTTTGTTGAATAATGAGCAGTCAATTGTTGCAAGGAAAAATGCGAGAAATATTCTAACAAATTATTTTACCCCAGTAAAACTCATCTTTTTAAAACTAGAAAGACAATTCTAAAACTTGTATTTAAATTTTTATACCCAATTAAACATTTGTAAAACCTGGAGAAACATTTAGGGCATCCTGACATAGCACTGATAAAGAAATATCTTTACACACTTATAAATCGGAAAGCACGATTAATGCCACGGCTGTCAACAGCATAGAAATACAAAGAAAGCAAGATTCAATTCGAGCCAAGTACCTTAGTTGTGATGAGTGGGCTACCAGCATTTACTGCAGAAGTGATGAGGTTGATGAACTGGCTCTGGTTTTGACTGTGGACTTCACTGTAGAACTGAGCTAGCCAGTGGGAATAGGCTTGCAAAGCAGCAAGAGCCTGCGCATGTCTGTAAATACACAATCCAAATAAAACATGACTCACTTTTGGAAGGGTCACCAATAGGGTCTGTCATAATTGACCAACAGTAAATCTTATTGTTTGATCATTAAAGGGGACATATCATGCATAATGCATTTTGTTAGCCCTTAAATACATTTTATTGTGTACTTGGAGTCTATAGGAGTGCAGAAAAGTTGGATTTAGTCCCTCCAGGTGCTGCGTAGATATCTTTAAATTAGATAGACCACAAAGCAATGATATATCCCCTTTAAGACAAGATAAAGCACGTGAAGTATGAGTGTGCTAAAGTCTAGGATTGAATGGGCTACTACATAAGGAACATTCAAGACATTTTAAAACTCAGAACCTGAAATATGATTGCATTATGTAGGAACAGGAACCAACTACTCTGCAAGTTGCCGGGGTGGCTTTTCAGCATTTTTATATTCACAGTTTGCAACATTTCAATTTAAACCAGCATCTGTAACTATTTGCAGTCAGCTTCTCGCTGGTTGGAAACGCTGTGTTTTGTAACCCAGCAGCCCAGGACACGTGATACTCACACGTCAGTGAGGTCAGGCTTGAGAACAGAAGGCACAGCTGTCTCCAGGTCATAAAGGCCGGTCTGAGAGCCATAACAAGTTAATTCAACCAACCTAAAGAGGATACAAATGGGCCATTATATGCCACATGTTTCATAAAACCACCAAAAACATTTTTAAAAGAACACACAAGCAGTCGCCTCTGTTGGCACAACTGTACCGTGACTTTGGTACATAAAGTAAAAAATGGAAGTTTTATTCGCAATAATAGCACTCTGAGCCCCCCGCCTTAAAAAGATGTAACAAAGCACGGACCTCTCCACCACAGCCAGAGCATCACTGAAACGTGCAGCAAAAACCTCTCCAATAAAGTGCTCAGCTAGGCGTCCTACTGCCTGTAGCATTGAGCTGAGGTCCCTGAGAGAACAGTGGAGTCGGCGACAGTCATTCTCCGCTGTTATGTTCAGTCTTCGACCTAAAAGAAAAAAAATACACACCACATTTATTAAGTAATCGCTCTCAAGTTCAATCACTAAACATCAGAAAAGCTTCAACCTTTACATACTTGAGCCAGTGGAGACGATAAACTGCCGCAGACCCAGGTATACATCCAAATTTTCTTGTAGGACTGGAAACTTGAAACACAGAGAAAATATGAAAATATCAAATTACCAGTCATGCCAGAAGAATTCTGGTTCTTTTAAATAAAATTTAGGGTCTCAACATCTTAGGGTAGATATGCATTGAAACCAGCACTTAACAGATAAGGGCATTTTACAATTGTGAGAAAAGAGCACAGAATAAAGACTCAACAAGTGATTACAAAATGAAGTGTCTCTCAACAGGAAGTGGGTTAAAAAAGGAAGCATTTTACAGTAAACAATTCAAATTCAGTGTCTTAAGCCAAGTAAATAAACAATGATGATTGAGCAGCCGCACCACAGAACATGCAGCTTTTAAATATGGATTATATGCATACATAATAGCAAGGGACTGCTAAATGCAGCATTTGGTAGGATACATTTCATGTATTAAGCATCCATGCTGTGAATATCTATAATAGATTTGTTTCCTGGACTCCAGCTTCCCTTAAAGACCACAGCAGGAGTATTGTTTTTAGCCGCCAGGATGCTAGACTTAAAAGGAGAGTAGTAGGAAAATCGTGTAATGGTAAAATTAAGAAAAGTCTCTGGAAGAAAAATGTATTATAATTGAAATTGTTATTTCAATGTTCAAATAAATGCATTCCTAAAACAATGCAGAACATAGTTCTTGATATATTAGCAATAGCGTATTAGCAAAATGAAACAAAACATGATAAGAAAAATGGTTCAAAGAAAATCTGAAATAAAACTGACAGTCTAACTCACACTACTGCAGATTCACACATTCTAACATCAAGTTGATTTATAGTTACAGAGCCCACACAATGTGCATTTGCATAAAGTATCAAAGATATCAAAGTTGTTCGCCACAGGACGAAGCAAATGGTCAGCATATTAATATCGTGTTCTTTTCATATTATTCAGTTTAAGCAAATTCTCTAAGAGTCACTTACAAATGATAATGTGCCTACTGGTAAAACTTAAAATTGCCTTCAAAAAAAGAAAAAAAACAAAAGCTGAATTTGAAATCCAAAGGTTATGATTTCCATCAAAAGTTTGCTTTCTTTTTGTATATTGATGTGAATGAAAGACGAACCCTTGCTTTAGATATGTATTAAATTGCAACGTGCATCTGAACACTTTGGTCCTAACTGTATTACTACATCCCTTGGTTTGGGAGAAAAAAAAAAAACAATACATCCTTTATGAGGAGAAATCCAATTAAAAAAAATTGTTTAAATAATGTAAACCCTAGACTGAAAATCAAAAATACAAAGAAGGAACATTAGAAGCATAGTGGGTAATCCTCTCAGAACAATTGTATCCTGTTTTTTCCTACATCATTATCCATTTCCTCTTGGTCATTACTTCTTTCAGCAAATAGCCGAACGTACACAGGACAAAATGTTCCAGCTGCAGAAGCAATGCACCATTCTTACAGTGGTTTTTAAGAGTACAAATCAACAGTATGCATGCCTAAGGTATACTGAACATTATCATTTCGGAGAATCTCCAAAGTTCCTCAACTTATGCAGGTTCACACATGATTAAAAATGCAGATACTCAAGAGAAAAAGCACGGTTTTCCTTTCAAAGTAAAAGCCTGTAAAAAAAAGCAGCACATTTGATTTTAGGAGCAGAATTAAGATATATTTAGGTGTAATTTAGGACTTTCTATTGACCGTCCCCATAAGACTAAAGATCTTTATTCAAATATAAATACAATGCACAACTCTGAACTGACCCACTGCATTATTAAAGAACATGAATTAATCAAGTGGGTTAGCACAAATGCTGACATGGAGTGAGTCGTTTTCGGCTTCAAGATGTTATTAAACATTATTAATAGTGGATTCCTATATCTTAGGAACCTAGGTGCTGAAAGTAATTTAGTTAAATGGGATGCTAAAGTGATAACATGAAATCTAAACCCTGTATAAAGTCCAACTGCTATCTTACCAGGGTAGAAAATGCATGGGATGGGAGCAGTTCCATCACCTTGGCAACCACCTCCAGACTCTGACGCAGGTACCTTTGCCACTCCGTCTGTTGCTATAGTGATGGAATGAAGAAAACCATTCAAGCTTTGAACTAAGGGAGAAATATACTTTTATAACATGTCAAGGAGTTCAAAGATTACCAAGCTAATACTATAGTAATAATATAGTTATTCATTCTAAAGTATCTGTTTGTACAGAATGACAATTTATTTATATTTGTTAAATCTTCTTACATCATCATCCAGAGTCTCATCATCAAGCTCCTCCAACTGAGCCTGGTTGCATCTGAACTGAATGCGATCGAGAACTTCCCTTAGCAGAAGAACTAAGGCATCTTTGTACCTGTCAGATTCCACATGAATGTACTTAATCACAAGCAATTAATAGTATTAAAAAGACATGAAAAGATCTGTACACATGGTTGACTCCAGTGTACTGTAAGCAGTTAATCACACTTACCTATTAAGTACACTTTCTCTGTCAGCAAGTCTGCTTTTTATTTTGGTTGTCAGAAAATCCAAAAACACACTCCAAATGTCCAGACAAACAAAGTATCCCTCTTGCGTATGCTGTCAATTTAAGGAGAAGCAGGCCTGTATAAACTCTGCACCAATTAATAAAACATGTAAATTACTGCTAAAACCATCATTACCTGGTTGAAGGTGTACTTGAAAAGCAGACCAAGAAACTCTACAATTGGAAACTGGGGACTTGACTCAATCCTTCTCAGGTGAACACTCACAAACAGGCGCAGAAAATCTGTAAACTTTTCCAAGTAACTGCAAGATTAGAGAGACATCATTAACACAAGACGAAGTCAATACATGAACAGTGCTTCGCAGAAGTAGTCATACCACTTGACGATATTTTGTCAAATCACACCCCTTAATCTTTTAAGTTACCATTTTGTGATAGGCAACACAGTGATAAAAATCTCCACAACTTTATCCCTGGCCTATCTGCTGTGCTCCTCCGAGGCCTTCGGAGAACAGCTGCTTCTATACGGAGATTAAATTACACACAGTTAAACTCTATTTACTAATTTGGTAACGTCTGGACGCAATAGGTTGCACTGAATTTGATCTAAGGCAGCTGAAGAGATGTTCAGAATACTGAGAACCATGCTTCATTTTTCTTCCACTTGTTCGCTACTTTCTGCTGGTCTATCACATAAATCCCATTATAGTACAATGATGTTTGTGATGGTAATATTACAAAATGCTAAAAATATAAAGGGGTATGAATGTGCTTGCAAGGCACTTTAGTTTGTGGTTATAAGTTGCTTCACAGTATCATCTAGTTTATGCTAATATAAAGCAATACATTACTGAGAAACCATGTTAAAACCCATATAAATCGGTTTAATAAACAATGCTGAAGAAAAACAAAGATTGTTGATATAAGAGACAGCCAAGTAGGACTACTGAAAGACTGCAGGTAATTACAAGCATATGAAGGTTGCTGATCACATGTTTATTGGTTATTTGACTCAATGTTTGTTTTTACATTGAACGTATGCATCTCAAATAAAAGGGATTAGGCAACATTAACATTAAATAATGAAATAAAACCAAAATGATCATATTAAAACATACTATGTCCCCAAATTATTCCCCCCAAACTCAGACAAGAAAAAACAAAATGGTGTAAATTAATTGTAATGTTAACGAAGGAAACAGGGCTGTAAAGAATCCACATAGAAAATGACAAGGATAAAGAAAGAAGGGTTTTCATAGATGGACTACCAAGAAATAGGAGTGAAACATAGTCTTCCAAGTTGGTTTTAGAGTAAAACTAAATATAACCAACTTATCAGTAAAAACACACTAATCTTTTCACGCTTTATGCAAAGACATAAAATGCTTCTGGACTGAGCCATACCTCTCATCGAGCTCCTGTAAGCGGCTCTTGACCGTATGAGCGTTGTTCTCTCGTGTCAGCCTTTGCAGAAGAAAGAACGTCTGCTGGAACATTCGCAGCAGGTACTCCTCAAAGTCCATTGGCACGCAGTTCTTTGACACTAGTTCATTGACACAGGTCATGGCAAACACGCCAAGCCGAGCGCGATCCGCCTTGTTAACCTCACTCTGCTGCCCGTTTTGACCTTCTCCATTTGATGTTGGCACTGCCCCAGGGTTGAGCTGCCCATTAGAAGTGGAGGAGATGAGAGGTCCCGTCTTGGCCTTTGTCCATAGATCACAACCAAAACGTGCGAAGTGGAAAATGGATGCCAGCAGCGTGGGTGTAATACTTGTGGACAGTGGGATCCAGCTGAACAGGTGAGCCAAGCACTCCAAAACAAGACAACAGAGCTGATGACTCTCATTGTCCAATGCAGCCATAGGCTGACAAAGCAGCTTTGAGTATTGGCTGCCCTGAAACAAACTGCCCAGCAGTTCCACTGATACATTAAAGAAACAAAAATTGGTTAATGTTAACTTACAAACTGCTTGATGGAAGACATGTTACAGCTCAGGTTAAAAGACAAGCAAAAAAAAAAAAAAAAAAAAAAATACACTCATAATTGGTGCTAGGCTTTTATATAAAACTAACAAAAAAGGACAATTCACTTACCACCTTCCCTTGAAGTGGGCGATGGAGGTGGCGTAGAAGCAATGATGCTGTGTTTGTCCCAGTAAGTCTCCAAGATACCTGTTGAAATCAAGCAGGTCTTTCTTCCAATATAAGGTTTTATCAAACATTTATCTGAAAGTACCAGTTGTGCTTTAATATTTGACCAATATTATCTTTGGGCTATTTAGAGTGCCTCACACAAGTACTCATGAAACTTTAACCTGGTCACATTTTGTCACATCACAAACTTACAGTGGGCTTTTCTGGGATTTTATGTCACACATCAACAGAAAAATATTTGTCAGTGTGCCCCAGGGCAGCCGTGGCTACAATGTAGTTTACCACTGTCAATGTGTGTATGACTGTTTCTAATGTAAAGCGCGTTGGGGTCCCTAGGGACTTGATAAAGCGCCTTACAAGTTCAGGCCACAGGTGCTCTTCATATTTTTGGTAAATGAACATTAATTTGCAATTCCTACCACAGATTCTCAGATGGTTTCAGATCTAGACTTTCACAGGGCCATTCCAACATCCCCATGTTTTGATCTTGACAAATCATTTCAACTCTAGCTCTATATTTTGGGTTGATGTCCTGTTAAAACGTGAATCTCTACGCTACAGTCTCTGCAGCATCTAATAAGTTTCCTTCACACTTTTCCTGTATTTACCTCCATCCAACTCCATATCTCTGTCTCCTACATGGTTTGTGGCAAACACAGTGTACGGTTTTCTTCTTGCTACTCTTACCAAAAAAGCCCTGACTTGTGAAGTGCATGACAAGTGAGGACAGATTCCCCCACCTGAGCTGTGGATCTCTGCAGCTCCTCCAGAGACACCATGGGTCTCTTGGCTGCTTCTCTGATTAAAGCTCTCATTGCTCAGCCTGTCAGTTTAGGCAGACAGTTGTGTCATGGTAGGTGTGCAGTTGTTCCATACTATACAGGTCCTTCTCAAAATATTAGCATATTGTGATAAAGTTCATTATTTTCCATAATGTCATGATGAAAATTTAACATTCATATATTTTAGATTCATTGCACACTAACTGAAATATTTCTGGTATTTTATTGTCTTAATACGGATGATTTTGGCATACAGCTCATGAAAACTCAAAATTCCTATCTCACAAAATTAGCATATTTCATCCGACCAATAAAAGAAAAGTGCTTTTAATACAAAAAACGTCAACCTTCAAATAATCATGTACAGTTATGCACTCAATACTTGGTCGGGAATCCTTTGGCAGAAATGACTGCTTCAATGCGGCGTGGCATGGAGGCAATCAGTCTGTGGCACTGCTGAGGTCTTATGGAGGCCCAGGATGCTTCGATAGCGGCCTTTAGCTCATCCAGAGTGTTGGGTCTTGAGTCTCTCAACGTTCTCTTCACAATATCCCACAGATTCTCTATGGGGTTCAGGTCAGGAGAGTTGGCAGGCCAATTGAGCACAGTGATACCATGGTCAGTAAACCATTTACCAGTGGTTTTGGCACTGTGAGCAGGTGCCAGGTCGTGCTGAAAAATGAAATCTTCATCTCCATAAAGCTTTTCAGCAGATGGAAGCATGAAGTGCTCCAAAATCTCCTGATAGCTAGCTGCATTGACCCTGCCCTTGATAAAACACAGTGGACCAACACCAGCAGCTGACACGGCACCCCAGACCATCACTGACTGTGGGTACTTGACACTGGACTTCTGGCATTTCCTTCTCCCCAGTCTTCCTCCAGATTCTGGCACCTTGATTTCTGAATGACATGCAGAATTTGCTTTCATCCGAAAAAAGTACTTTGGACCACTGAGCAACAGTCCAGTGCTGCTTCTCTGTAGCCCAGGTCTGGGGAATGCGGCACCTGTAGCCCATTTCCTGCACACACCTGTGCACGGTGGCTCTGGATGTTTCTACTCCAGACTCAGTCCACTGCTTCCGCAGGTCCCCCAAGGTCTGGAATCGGCCCTTCTCCACAATCTTCCTCAGGGTCCGGTCACCTCTTCTCGTTGTGCAGCGTTTTCTGCCACACTTTTTCCTTCCCACAGACTTCCCACTGAGGTGCCTTGATACAGCACTCTGGGAACAGCCTGTTCGTTCAGAAATTTCTTTCTGTGTCTTACCCTCTTGCTTGAGGGTGTCAATAGTGACCTTCTGGACAGCAGTCAGGTCGGCAGTCTTACCCATGATTGGGGTTTTGAGTGATGAACCAGGCTGGGAGTTTTAAAGGCCTCAGGAATCTTTTGCAGGTGTTCAGAGTTAACTCGTTGATTCAGATGATTAGGTTCATAGCTCGTTTAGAGACCCTTTTAATGATATGCTAATTTTGTGAGATAGGAATTTTGGGTTTTCATGAGCTGTATGCCAAAATCATCCGTATTAAGACAATAAAAGACCTGAAATATTTCAGTTAGTGTGCAATGAATCTAAAATATATGAATGTTACATTTTCATCATGACATTATGGAAAATAATGAACTTTATCACAATATGCTAATATTTTGAGAAGGACCAGTATTTTCAGATGATTGACTGGAGATATTGTTTTATAACCTAATCTGCTTTAAAAATCTCCACAACTTTATTTTCATTTGACCGAGCAGACTTATGGTCTATCACAAAAGAAAAAACACTGACGTTTGTGGTTGCAATGTGAAACAGAAGGCCAGTCAGTCATTTTCTACCACTTATTCCATAGTGGGTCACGGGGAAGCTGGTGCCTATCTCCAGCAGTCTATGGGTGAGAGGCGGGGTTCACCCTGGACAGGTTGCCAGTCCATCACAGGGCAACACACAAACAACCATGCACTCATTCATACACCTAATGGCAATTTAGAGAAATTAATTAACCTGACAGGCATGTCTTTCGACTGTGGGAGGAAGCCGGAGTACCCGGTAAGAACCCACGCATGCACGGGGAGAACATGCAAACTCCATGCAGAAAGACCCCCGGCTGGGAATCGAACCCAGGATCTTCTTGCTGCAAGGCAACAGTGCTACCAACTGCGCCACCGTGCAGCCCACAGTTAGAAGGTATGAATACTTTTTACAAGGCACTCTAACATTACCTTTTATAGTGAAACAGGCCTCAGTTTATCAAAGAAACATCAAAGAATAATTCTGTGGTTCTTCAGGCCTAATAAGTGCCCGGTCCGTTCACAGCAGCAGCAGCAGCACAAAGTCTCAAACGTAGTTCTTACCGGTCAGCAGTCCAAGCACTGTTGGTACCTGCTCAAGCAGCAGTTTACGCAACTCGTCCTTCCTGGCAACGCTGAGGTCTTCTCGAGGACAAGCGAGTTCCTCTGAGGTGGTTTTCAACATCACCAAACCCAATGGAGCAAGAGCTGGGGTCTGGATCAGCTGGAAGAGTTGAAAGAGATTACCAAATTCTGCTCACCAACTTAAGCGTTTATCACACTTGAACTGTACTTGAAATGTGTTTGGATGGGGTTTCGAAGTAGGTACAACATCTACTACACGTGACTCAGTATTTTAATAGTTTGTTTTTTTTTATCATTTTTTGCTTTGTGCATGCTCAAGTTGGATCCCAAACCACATTCCAATCCCTTTTCTAGCTTTGCGGGTGCATTTCCAACAGAACACCTTCTGTTATGGCTTCAAAAACAGTTCCTAAAGGATACAGCAAACATTTCTGATTCATGCTATTTGCATTACAATAACATTTGTTGAAGCATTAGAATAAAAAAAAGTAATAAAGAACAAAACAAAGTAAAATAAAGTGTTTTTTTAAATACAGGAGCAATCAGAGAAAAAAAAACATGACACTCTGAGCCGATTTTACAAATGCAACTGATAAACATTTCAGCTTTGTGTAACTGTTTATATTACCTGAGACAACATGTTTATTAAAAGAAAAGCTGTGGTTTTGCAGGGATTGTCACTGGACAGCTTGCATCCTTTAAGGGCCATTCAACACACGGTTGCTGACTCTTAAACCTTGCATTAGCAGAACAGCCATTGGCCAGGGCTCACCTGAAGGGTGCTTGTGAAGAAATCGTGGTAGAACATGGGCCAGTCTTGACGACCAATGTCCACAATGACTTTGCAGAGTTTGTTACGGATAAAATACGGCACAGACTTATGCTGAGCAAGTAGGAGTTTGGGAAGACAGCTGCGAATCTCCATCTTGTCTTGTGAAGCTAATCCAATCCACATTTTATTCACCAGATTCTGAAAAACAGATGGCAACATTTTTACAAAAACTATTGGAAATCTGTGCAAGAAGCTGAAGCTTCAAGTTGTCAAGTGGATGCAAAGAAACCTAAAGGATTAAAAGAGATCTGGTACAGAAAGGCTGGTCAAAATCCTTTCAGAGATATGTACAAACCGTTTCTACTTTTTTCTGAAAACCATATCCTTTCCAAAACATTAAAAAGGCAAGTAGACTCTTAATAATCCACCACATGCAGGACTTACTTCAAACACTGTGAGACTGTACATCATCACATACTCATTCCGAGTATTGGAGAGGAAAAACAAGCAGTGGCGCCATGCTCCGGTCTGCTGTGCAAAGTTATTCAGCACCTCTTCTGCAGAAAAAGAAGGAAGTAAACGTGAGATCTTAGAGAGGTACATGACTTTGTAGTGCTTTACTGATAGACAAACTGAAAGTAACATGTTGCAACACAGGAAGCGTAAAATAATGTCACGTAAAAACACACAGCAAACAGATTACTCAAAAAGTGGTATTTCCGAATCATATGGAGTTCATTTTCTGTATACAGCACATTGTATTTGGGGTTGCAGACTTTTTAATGATAGATTCATGCTGTAGGGAAGAGCATCAGCAATGGCTCTTTGAAGAAACCTGCATAATATGAGCTACAACAACATTTAATTTCCCTTTGGGGTGACTAAAGTATTTTTGAATTTGAATTTTGAATCACTTAGTAAAACCTGATCCATTTGACATTTATATAAACCGAGGATGCATGTTTTTAAATAAAGCAATAAAATGACATTTTCAACAGTATTTTTTATATATTTTTTTCCTCAAAAGGGATTTTGGCTTCCTTCAACGACAATGATGGAGTTGGCGACAGGAAATGAGTAGGAGGGACCTATAGGCACTAACGGTTCTGATGGCCTACATTTGAACTAGAAGCGACTGACGTTTTAACGTTACTGACGATCTAAACGGGATATACCCTATATACTGGCTTCTTTTATAAAGGCATGTTACTGACTTCATTTTATACACCTCAACTAAGCAAACGCATGACTCTTGATGACATTATGATAAAGCTTTATGGAGATACTAAACATCTTAATACAGTCAATTATTCATTTATTAAATTATTATCATAGTGGGTACAAGACTAGCATTAAGATTCATCAGATTAAACACTCAAACTTAACAGCGTTTTCAGTTTCTAAAACTAAACATTTTGGTGTCTCTACTATGTCATGTAAAAGCCTTCCAGTCAGTCCAAAACACAAACTCGCAAAATCCCGAGTTTTAACTGTAACTAAACGATTAAGACCTTGTGTGACAGTAAGATGAAAGGCGGTTTTATGCGCTGTCCATCGATCTCCAATTTGAGATACAGAGAACTTTATGATATAATTCATTGGTTGGTTTTAAGTTTCACATGCTTAAATCCATGGGACAAGAAGAGTATGAAACTGTTTATATCAAAATCCAGCCGTTTTTGGTTTTATTTGCCTATTTTATAATATAAATACAAATGTTTCCAATTGGGAACAAAGAACAGACCTGAACCATGGTGGGCAATTAGCTAAATTAAAAGGTGGATGAAAGAATAGATGATGGTTGGACAAACTGATGCATGGAGGAATAATTGGGTGCAAATAGTGTGGTAAAAACAAACACTGACCTAAAATTAAAACGTACCCATTAAGTAATACACCAATGCAGCACATAAAGTTACATTTAGTGTCGAAGTTGGGCTGCTAAACAGTACACAATTCAGATCAATTATATTTTAAAATGTCAACAATGGGTTGGCCTCTAATGCATAGTTTATTGGAAAATATGTCATAAGAATTTGGACTTTTCAAGAGAACAATAAATATCAATTAAAGATGTTTGAAAACTTCAATAATTGACGGTGTCAGAATTTTTATTTTTCCCATTTTCTCCAATGTTTGTTCCATCAGTGCATCAATAAATTCAAAAATATGATTGAATCAGTTACTGTGTGCAGTTTAGTGATATAAATTACACTTCTTTATGTAAGTGGTGTTCTTTAGAAGTATATTCAAAAATGTTTTTGTCTTTTTAACAGTAGTATTTGTGTTTGTGGGTCAATGAATGCTTTGACAGGCACAGCAACACAGTTACCTAAAAAAAAAAAAAGACTGCAAAGAAGTTAGTCTTTTATCATCACTTTTATCGGTATTGCAATAAATCCCATGAAATATCATGATAAAATTGTTATTCCATACTGCCCACCCCTAATGTCAACACAGCATTTGTTGATCAAACCAATAGTGAAAAAATTTTAACAGCAAAAATAACAATCCCAACAATAACAACAGTTTTGGGGGGTTTGAAAAACATCAATTGGTTATTTTTACAGGATTCAATATTCTTAGCACAACACTGATATGATAATTGCCTATCCCTAATAGGAACCCTTTTACTAGACCATGCCCTAATCACTACTTTGTAGATATATTTGTTTATAAATTTGAACTTACCTATTTCCCGTTTCCTCTCATTCGTTGTGCAGCTATGAAAGAACTCTGTCATCAGGTTCTCCAAGGCACGAAGCGATGATTCATCCAAAGCCTGAGTGAAAAGCAAACCGTACATTCAGGCCATAGGGTAGGAATCTGATTAGATTAAGAATAAAGGTATGGTAATATTAAAAATCAAATCTGCCTGCATGCCCAAACCCAGATAAAGCTTCTTCATGGAAGAGTTTTTATGTCCAACAAAACTCCTCAGAGAAAAATGATCAAGATGCTCAACAATACTGAGCATGGCCATTTTGTCTGTTTCTTATTAGGTCATTTGGAGAAGACTCAAATAAAGCGCATATGGCTTAATGTAGCTCAGAGGAGTCATTTAGTAAGCTGGAAACCTCACTTCCTTGCATGTCCAGACTTGCAAACGCAATTGTCTGTCGACTTTATCAGTTTTCATGAATCGTGCGAGGATCCCCCCCCCCTTCCCCTTCCCCCAACAGTCTTGTTTTTCCAAAATGTAATTCTGCGATCATGCTTTTTTGAAAAGAAGCTGGGCCCTGTCTTGCAAAACCGAGGAGCCTTTAAAGAGCAATCACCGTGGCAGGCAGGTTTGAATTCCTCAAATAAGCCACAACTTGCCGAGGCTAATCAGTAGTCAGAGCAAATATTTTGCTAGATGGGCGTCTTTCACCGTGAAATGGCACGAAGAGCTGTCAGATTTCACGGAAACGCCTGGCCTCAAACCGTTAGATGGCACAACAACAACCGGAGAATTTTGGGACATTCAATCAAGCTGTACGAAAATTATTGACCTACCTAAAGAGTGGTTTCGTTTCAGAGCGAAGACAACAAACAAGACAAAAACAGACAAACAACACGTACAGATCTGTGCTTACCATGTTAGGCTGCCTCAGATGCGTCCTTCAGTTTATTCAGTCGCCGATCAATTGACCGTAATAGGCCAACATTAGTACGTTGCTAGTAAATTCTAGGCTAACAGGCTAAGGTGTTGCTTGCTAACGTAACCGCACACCGTATTAATCATGGTGTACAACTGCTGAATTGGTGCTCTGCACACAGCAAGACCAATATAGTTGGCTTTTATTTAAAATACCTACAGTACGAAAATATATTTACCTCGCAGTAATAAAACCTTACGAGTTAAACAGGCTGGACGTTGAAACGTCTATCTCAAAACTAAAAGTTAGCTGCATTGTCGTATGTCGCCATTTACGGTTAGATTGACATTATCAACTAGCATTTGTCGAAAATAGAGCAAGCGTTGCCTCTTCTGATTCCACTGAAGTTACAAAACATTAATCAGCATTCAAAATCTGCCATTTCGTCGCCTGATCACCCAGTTGCTACCGCTGCATCGGATGCGGCTAAAGCTAGCTTTTCTAGAAGGCTGAAGGCATCATTTTCGTTAGCTTAAATGTCAACCGCAAACATTCTTCCGTGGCCGCTGCTCACGACCGATGATCTTTACGGTTTATAATTTCGGCTCAAACTTATATTCATATCTGGAATTTGTCTTAAAGTTCTGCAATAATAACCCAAATAATTCTACACACGCCTGTTCCTGTTATTTCCCGTTTCAAAGCTTAGGGCGGCTAGCTTGAGGTCAGGGTCTGCTTCACAACTTCCTCTTTTGACATAACCAACCTACTTAGCTTGCGTCAAGCCAAAAACGGCTCGAAAAACACAATATCCGGTTTTATCTTTAAAACCGTAGTGTATAAACACTAAATGTCACGAGTGCAAAGTTAATTACCGCATAATTATGAGATAAATTACTTCTTATTCATAATTAAAATAAAGCTATAAAATGTCCCCTCTCGGCTTCTGTAGAGAACAAATTAAATGTATATATTTAGATTTATTCGATTGATTTAAATTCATAAACTGTTGACTTTTTAATGTTGCAAAGAAAGTAGCACATTTTCCCATTCCTATCCAAATAAGTGGTTCTCTTTGCTGTAATCCTCTACATTTTTATAAATTATAATCCTTACAATTAAATCTAAATTCGTACTTTGTAATTTTGATCAAACAAATACAGGGGTTGGACAATGAAACTGAAACACCTGGTTTTAGACCACAATAATTTATTAGTATGGTGTAGGGCCTCCTTTTGCGGCCAATACAGCATCAATTCGTCTTGGGAATGACATATACAAGTCCCGCACAGTGGTCAGAGGGATTTTAAGCCATTCTTCTTGCAGGATAGTGGCCAGGTCACGACGTGATACTGGTGGAGAAAAACGTTTCCTGACTCACTCCTCCAAAACACCCCAAAGTGGCTCAATAATATTTAGATCTGGTGACTGTGCAGGCCATGGGAGATGTTCAACTTCACTTTCATGTTCATCAAACCAATCTTTCACCAGTCTTGCTGTGTGTATTGGTGCATTGTCATCCTGATACACGGCACCGCCTTCAGGATACAATGTTTGAACCATTGGATGCACATGGTCCTCAAGAATGGTTCGGTAGTCCTTGGCAGTGACGCGCCCATCTAGCACAAGTATTGGGCCAAGGGAATGCCATGATATGACAGCCCAAACCATCACTGATCCACCCTCATGCTTCACTCTGTGCATGCAACAGTCTGGGTGGTAAGCTTCTTTGGGGCTTCTCCACACCGTAACTCTCCTGGATGTGGGGAAAACAGTAAAGGTGGACTCATCAGAGAGCAATACATGTTTCACATTGTCCACGACCCAAGATTTGTGGTCCTTGCACCATTGAAACCGACGTTTGGCATTGGCATGAGTGACCAAAGGTTTGGCTATAGCAGCCCGGCCGTGTAGATTGACCCTGTGGAGCTCCCGACGGACAGTTCTGGTGGAAACAGGAGAGTTGAGGTGCACATTTAATTCTGCCGTGATTTGGGCAGCCGTGGTTTTATGTTTTTTGGATACAATCCGGGTTAGCATCCGAACATACCTTTCAGACAGCTTCCTCTTGCGTCCACAGTTCATCCTGTTGGATGTGGTTCGTCCTTCTTAGTGGTATGCTGACATTACCCTGGATACCGTGGCTCTTGATACATCACAAAGACTTGCTGTCTTGGTCACAGATGCGCCAGCAAGACGTGCACCAATAATTTGTCCTCTTTTGAACTCTGGTGTCACCCATAATGTTGTGTGCATTTCAATATTTTGAGCAAAACTGTGCTCTTACCCTGCTAATTGAACCTTCACACTCTGCTCTTACTGGTGCAATGTGGAATCAATGAAGACTGGCTACCAGGCTGGTCCAATTTAGCCATGAAACCTCCCACACTAAAATGACAGGTGTTTCAGTTTTATTGTCCAACCCCTGTACATTTAATTTCAATACAATTTCATTCATTGCAATTCAGTTTGATTTGTAAATACTTTTCCAATCACATAGGCAGATTTAGATGCTATAGCATAGTCTAATTCAATCCCAGTTTTTATCCACAATACAATCAATTAGGTTCATTATACAATGCCAATTAGTAAAAAGTTATCTAAGGAAGCCCAGCTAATTGCATCCAGCAACTGACTGTGCAACATCCTGAGCAAGCATATGACAACAGTGGAAAGGAACCTCCAGCAGAAGCAGGGCCAGTATGCATCTGCAGCAGTCATCTGCTGCAACCGACTAGGGTTAGGGATGATAGGGAACACTCTTAAAAAAGTGTCTTTTTAAAAATCTCTTTAATGGATCTGTAATCTGTAAACGTTTGTCATTCTTGCTATTTACTTATCTGCAACAGTTATAGGTGTTTATAAACAAAAATAAAAACATCTTAAATATGGGGAAACTAACAATTTTAACACAAGATTTTAAAAAGCAAAATATTAGATGCTTTAATATAAATATCTTTCTGAATATCAAGTTACCTTATTACATTGACATATCATATATAGACAATTTATGATGGCCTGCACTTGTATAGCCCTTTATCAAGTCTGAGGACCCCAAAACACTTCACACTACAGTCAGTTATCCACCCATTCATACACACATTCACATACTGACAGCTGGGCAGATTGACAGACTCAGGGCTGCCATACAATCGGCGCCACCGGGCCCTCTGACCACCAGTCAGCAGGCAAGGCTGGTGAAGTGTCTTGCCCAAGGACACGACGGCTAAGATGGATGGAACTGGGGTTTGAACCGACAACAGGGTAACAGGTTGAACCCCTACCACCTGAACCACTGTCAGCCCTAACCAAAACATATTTCTTAAAAGTATATTCAAGTAAAAAATTTTGTTATATATATGTTACAGCTTGTTGAAGCTACAGTTCAAATTAAATGAAAAAAATCCACAAAAAACATAATCACTGACTTAAAAAATACCCATGCAGCTTGATGTAAAATGGCTATATTTACTTCAGAAACAAAGACAGTGGTTTAAATAATTTACCTAACCTGTGAATCAGACAAATATACCCATAGCTGATATCAAAATAGATTAAACACTGAGATTTTGCCTTAATGGGTCATTTATTAGCCACAGACAGATAAGAGCGACACTTTTTACTTACAGCTTAGGAAAAATAATTGCATGTAAATATGCCTCACAAATAAGGCTATTTCTGTCAGAAAACAATACATAAAAAACACAAACATACATTAAAACTAAAATGTACTTTTACACTCTGGATCTTATTTGTTCATGAATATGATACATATCCACATCATAAATGATCAGTATCTGGCATACAAGTTAAAAAGCAGAACAAGAACTTGTATAACACAAAGAGTTTGTTATCATGGTGCAGGAAAAAATAAACAAGAGCGAAGATACTATTTCATACCGACATCAGGTTCTTGTTTTAAACTCGTTAAAATATGAAATATGGTAATAAACAAATGAACAATATAAATCCAGGTCCACAGGACAATAAAAGTACTTAAGTTTGCCAGAAGGATCATATCATACAGTCATTCTAAAAAACGAGTACACCCTTTTTTTGGACATACTACAATTACTTACAATAATAAAAGTCAATTTAGCATTCTCTTTAATACACGTTACAATTCAGCAATTCAGATAAAAAAGTAACGCATGATATACGGGTATTGAATTGTGTTACTATTTAATCAACCAATACTAAGATGCAGAAACTGCGTGAACAGTTCCTGTCTGACTGACTGATTCCGTAAAAATCGAGTGGCTAAGTTCCAGCCATGTGCTGCTGATTAAATCCCCTTTTTTAATAGTGATCTCTGACTGCGAGGACCTCTGTGAAATTATGAACTGTTCGCTGGTTTGGAAAATTCAAGTGTCTGTCATCATGCCAAAGAGAACATGAGGTCGGAAAAGCTGTGGTTGCTGTCCATTATCAATCCATAACAAGGGTTATACAGAGAGATAAATCATTCACATGTAAAAAAGAAAATTCTGACAGCTAATTATTTAGAGAAGGTAGCCATGAAAACATCATGGGAAAAAGACATGACATAGTTTGGTTCTTCAACTGAGACAGCAATGATTAAAAAGTGTACAGGTAAATACAAAATATATATTTTTAATGTCAGGATAATATTTTTCTCATCAACATCTGTTTTATACCTTGAATAAGAGACGAATATTCTTTTAAACTGTTCAGAAATGATGGGATGTAGGTTTGTAATTTTCTAAAACAAATAGACTAACACCGATACACAGTTACATGGCAAAAAACCCACAAAACGTCTTAGGTGATGTCGTTTGGTGTCCTAAAATCACAATGAACAAAGCCAAAAAGCCAAAGTGTTTGGAAATAATCCCTAAAACCATATGTGGCAAAACAACAAACAAACACCCGAAACAAAATGTGAAAACTAGCTAGCATGGTGGTGGAGGCTTCATTACTAGAGTGTTTTTTACAACGACAGGAACTGGAAACAATTCCAAACAGTGCAACAACAGTCACCAAGTTACCTAAAGACACCCCGACTGACAGTTAAATCTAAGGCAAGTGTTTCTGAGCATAGCAGCAAATTTAGGTCAAAGCCAAAATACTTGCACAGTGATGCGATGCTATTTCTGCCCACAGTGGATGCACAAGCCATTTAATCACAAGTTTTACTCGGATCGGCCACTGAGTTTAGTTTCTTTTAAATAAACCATTACACAGTGAAATATTTAGTGTGTTGTTGTTCACCTGCAATTATGATTATGCTTAGATAACTTTGGCAACTTTGTAGTGATCAACTCACTTTATGTTTTAGTGACAGTTACCATTTCAGGATATAAAGAGGGTGTACTCACTTTTTTTAATTTAAAAGGAGGTCAAATTAAGTCTTAAAACTTTCCTACTTCAGAATGGTTAACCTTGAGTCTGTCTTTGCCATTCTGAATTGGAGCATCAATTTATCTTCAAAGTGGATCATTTTTCCTGAACCAGTTCATTTTCAGTGTCACTCACTGTTGCACCAAAGTTTTCATTTTTCTGACTGGTGTGCTGTCGTTGTGCTTGCATGCTGTACGCCCAGGCCCTGTCCACACCATGTCCCTCAATCCTGCAGGGGTTCCAGTCTGGGAAGGGGAAACGGCCAGCAACCACTAAGGCATCATCGGGAAGCTCGGCCTGCAACTTTTTCTTTAATAATGAAAGCTACAAACAAGAAAATATGGCATTACCGCTAAACCTACATGTACGTGAAAGTCTGTTTCAACAATGGGTTATGTGATTTCTAATGTCTTTATGTGGTTTCTAACACAGGAAAATGTGAAGGGTTAATCTTTCCAGCAATCCTGTTAAAATCTGTACCTAAATTGGCTAAATAGCTTTAGAAAATGCAGGTAAGAAGCTTCCTATTCATTAACAAAAAGTAGGCCATGGTTCACATATGATGCAACTTAAGTGTTTTAAAAGCATTTTTATAGGTCAACCTGCCTAAGGACTTTCAGTTTTAAGAAATTAGTTTCTGTAATGCCTGCAAGGGATGCACCACACCTTCTCCCAACTAAGAGCTATGTGTTCTGAACAATACATACCACACTGGGAGCCAGAAACACTGTGACATTCTTGCATTTTGACAAGTCAACCTGGGATTGAACACAAAGATTGTAAATAGACCAACAGGTTTAGCAGAAGCAATACAGCAAGAAACACACTCAACACTGAATTGGCTTTATTGTATTCAAAGCTTCTTAAGCTATATACTTACTTATGTGTCACAGATCATAGCAAAGACCTTCAGACTGGCGATGGGTTAAAAAGTTTGTACACATCTGCCCATGAATTCATTTAGTTTGATACTCACTAATATGCAAGTACCATCAACTTTTAGATTTTGTATGGGGGGTGGGGGAGCAAATTGCAAACTTTGTTTATACTTCCAGCTGGCTTCGGTAGAGTTATTAATATGAGTGAAAAGTGTCAAACCTTCCAGAGATCTTCTCGTCTGTATGACACCTTTCCGTGTTGACCTGCTCTCCAGGCATGAAAGCGTGCTAGCTGTACAAGCCAGGGGTTGAGCTCGTAGCCAACAGCAGGATTAAAGCCTTGCTGATAGGCTTCCAAAACCTGAACGGTTAAAGGAAACAACTGAAAACTAATAATCAGTGCGGTGAAATGATTTTTGTTCACATAGTTGTACTTACAATACGACCATCACCAGATCCCAAATCGACCAGACCTCCCGTTCGACCTCTCAACAAAGTCATCACATTTTTCACTTGACCTTTGCTGGCAGGGATGTAGGGGACCTGGAAGAATTTCATGCTCAGAGTCTATACAAACAAATGTCCTGCAGTTGTGAAGTTTAATGATGTACATCAAACCTGTAACTTCAATGGCACTTTTCGGAAGCCAGGCTGAAGGATTCCCACCCACATGGCATAGACAGCAAGCCCAGTGCCAGCAGCTATCTGTGCAACACCCCAACCTCCAATGTGCCTGGTCCTGAGGTCAGGAAACACCTCATCTGGCGTGTCGTCATCCATTTCTACAAGAAATTAGGAGAGACAGCAATTTAGCCACAGCCTGCCGCAGGGTGGCAGGGGATTCCTCGAGGATGCCAGAAAGTACCAGACTGGCCGTAAATGCTTGCCACGGCTGTTGCCGCTGTTTTTGTGGAAGCTGATGCTGATTATCGGCAAACGGGATGTCATTGTTGTTATAGCCTGTTACCTTTAAATAATGATGTCATTATTGATTATTATTTAATAAACAGCTTTAGACCCATAACATAAGGTGATTGTATTTACTTGACATGGAAAATAAATAGCACTATGTGTATGTGTGACGTGTTGAAAGGATGACGAAGATTTATTGCACAAACAGCCGGTTTATTATAGAGCACGAGCGGCTATTCTGAATTATCACTCACAGAAAATTGTAAATAAATGCTTAAAAACACGCTGGATGTCCCAGGCCATAAGGCTGCCATGAGGGCGCCAGAGGATGTCACGGGGGTCACTGTTGTATATTTACTTTGGCTATACTCTTTAGTGTCCACAAAGACTTATTAGTCTAATTAGTTTGTTCTTTACAAAGAATACTTTGTACAGAACAAAGTATTCAATGAGAATATTTCATTCATTCAGATCTAGGATGTGTTATGAGTGTTCCCTTTATTTTTCTGAGCATTGTATATTACATTTTGTGTGTATTACAACTATTTCTTACCTCCCTTGTGTAAACAAGCATCATACCGCATAGTAAGTTTTTACTGAAACTTTAAACAGGATTCAGCATTCAAACATATCTGGCAACCATTTCAAATTGATCCCACCAGCATATCCAGAAATAAAACCTTAACTCATTTGCCAAATAAATGTACTTTATTCTGTCAGTCAAAAAACATCTTTTATCTGTTTCTATGTTTTGCAGTTGCGCTCGCACACCCTAATTTACAGACACCCTACACACTGGCATGGGGGCCGTTGTCTAGGGTGCATCATGTGTTCTTAGTACATTATTAACTGCAGCAAGTTTTTGTAGCCTAGACCAAAAATGACATACAGAAAATGATACTATGATAAGTTTGTATCTTACTGTTAATTAATCCTTTCGTGAACTATGGGGTTATGTTGTATTTCGCGAACTGATCTAAAACTATCATAAAGCATGAATACAAGCAGAGAAGAAGTAATTCAAGTGCCAAAAACAAACTAAGCAGAATGAAACAGAGCTATGGACCATTGAGCAAAAGAGATCAAAAAAGTATGTCAATATTTTTCTATTAAAAATAGAAGTGACTTTCAATTTAGGTTAGAATGTTGGTTAAGAAACAACCAATAACTGCATCATTGTCTGCAGCTAACAACTGAGTAACAGGTTAGAGCTTCGAACAATACATGGAGAATGACCTATCAGTCTTGTCCCTCTGGCATCCTCTGGCACCCTGTGGCATCCCCTGGCACTCTGTGACATCCTCTGGCGCCCTGTGGCATCCTCCGGTACTCTGTGGCATCCCCTGGCACCCTGTGGCATCCCCTGGCACTCTGTGGCATCCTCTGGCACTCTGTGACATCCCCTGGCACTCTGTGACATCCCCTGGCACCCTGTGGCATCCCCTGGCACTCTGTGACATCCCCTGGCACTCTGTGACATCCTCTGGCACCCTGTGGCATCCCCTGGCACCCTGTGGCACCCTCTGGCACCCTGTGGCATCCTCTGGCACCCAGTGACATGCTCTGGCACCCTGTGGCATCCTCTGGCACCCTGTGGCATCCCCTGGCACCCTGTGACATCCTCTGGCACCCTGTGGCACCCTCTGGCACTCTGTGACATCCCCTGGCACTCTGTGGCATCCTCTGGCACCCTGTGACATGCTCTGGCACCCGGTGGCATCCCCTGGCACCCTGTGGCACCCTCTGGCACTCTGTGACATCCCCTGGCACTCTGTGACATCCCCTGGCACTCTGTGGCATCCCCTGGCACCCTGTGGCATCCCCTGGCACCCTGTGACATCCTCTGGCACCCTGTGGCATCCCCTGGCACTCTGTGGCATCCCCTGGCACTCTGTGACATCCCCTGGCACCCTGTGACATCCTCTGGCGCCCTGTGGCATGCTCTGTCACTCTGTGGCATCCATCCCCTGGCACTCTGTGACATCCCCTGGCACCCTGTGACATCCTCTGGCACTCTGTGGCATCCATCCCCTGGCAATCTGCGGCATCCCCTGGCACTCTGAGACATCCCCTGGCACTCTGTGGCATCCTCTGGCACCCTGTGACATGCTCTGTCACTCTGTGGCATCCATCCCCTGGCACCCTGTGACATCCCCTGGCACTCTGTGACATCCTCTGGCACCCTGTGGCATCCCCTGGCACTCTGTGGCATCCTCTGGCACCCGGTGACATGCTCTGGCACTCTGTGACATGCCCTGGCACTCTGTGGCATCCTCTGGCGCCCTGTGACATCCTCTGGCGCCCTGTGGCATCCCCTGGCGCCTTGTGACATCCTCTGGCGCCCTGTGACATCCCCTGGCACTCTGTGACATCCTCTGGCACCCTGTGGCATCCCCTGGCACTCTGTGGCATCCTCTGGCACCCTGTGGCATGCTCTGGCACCCTGTGACATCCTCTGGCGCCCTGTGGCATGCTCTGTCACCCTGTGGCATCCCCTGGCACTGTGTGTCATCCCCTGGCACTCTGTGGCATCCATCCCCTGGCACTCTGTGACATCCCCTGGCACTCTGTGACATCCCCTGGCACTCTGTGGCATCCCCTGGCACTCTGTGACATCCTCTGGCACCCTGTGACATGCTCTGGCACCCGGTGGCATCCTCTGGCACTCTGTGACATCCCCTGGCACTCTGTGGCATCCCCTGGCACTCTGTGACATCCTCTGGCACCCTGTGACTTGCTCTGGCACCCGGTGGCATCCTGTGGCACCCTGTGGCACCCTCTGGCACTCTGTGACATCCCCTGGCACTCTGTGACATCCCCTGGCACTCTGTGGCATCCCCTGGCACCCTGTGACATCCTCTGGCACCCTGTGGCATCCCCTGGCACTCTGTGGCATCCCCTGGCACCCTGTGACATCCTCTGGCACCCTGTGGCATCCTCTGGCACCCTGTGACATCCCCTGGCACTCTGTGACATCCCCTGGCACTCTGTGGCATCCCCTGGCACCCTGTGACATCCTCTGGCACCCTGTGACATCCCCTGGCACTCTGTGGCACCCTGTGGCATCCTCTGGCACCCTGTGACATGCTCTGGCACCCTGTGGCATCCCCTGGCACTCTGTGACATCCCCTGGCACTCTGTGACATCCTCTGGCACCCTGTGGCATCCTCTGGCACCCTGTGACATGCTCTGGCACCCGGTGGCATCCCCTGGCACCCTGTGGCACCCTCTGGCACTCTGTGACATCCTCTGGCACCCTGTGGCATCCTCTGGCACCCTGTGGCATCCCCTGGCACCCTGTGACATCCTCTGGCACCGTGTGGCATCCCCTGGCACTCTGTGGCATCCCCTGGCACTCTGTGACATCCCCTGGCACTCTGTGACATCCCCTGGCACTCTGTGGCATCCCCTGGCACCCTGTGACATCCTCTGGCGCCCTGTGGCATGCTCTGTCACTCTGTGGCATCCATCCCCTGGCACTCTGTGACATCCCCTGGCACCCTGTGACATCCTCTGGCACTCTGTGGCATCCATCCCCTGGCACTCTGCGGCATCCCCTGGCACTCTGAGACATCCCCTGGCACTCTGTGGCATCCTCTGGCACCCTGTGACATGCTCTGTCACTCTGTGGCATCAATCCCCTGGCACCCTGTGACATCCCCTGGCACTCTGTGACATCCTCTGGCACCCTGTGGCATCCCCTGGCACTCTGTGGCATCCTCTGGCACCCGGTGACATGCTCTGGCACTCTGTGACATGCCCTGGCACTCTGTGGCATCCTCTGGCGCCCTGTGACATCCTCTGGCGCCCTGTGGCATCCCCTGGCGCCCTGTGACATCCTCTGGCACCCTGTGACATCCCCTGGCACCCTGTGGCATCCCCTGGCACTCTGTGGCATCCTCTGGCACCCTGTGGCATCCTCTGGCGCCCTGTGACATCCCCTGGCACTCTGTGACATCCTCTGGCACCCTGTGGCATCCCCTGGCACTCTGTGACATCCTCTGGAGCCCTGTGGCAGGCTCTGTCACCCTGTGGCATCCCCTGGCACCCTGTGGCATCCCCTGGCACTGTGTGTCATCCCCTGGCACTCTGTGGCATCCATCCCCTGGCACTCTGTGACATCCCCTGGCACTCTGTGACATCCCCTGGCACTCTGTGGCATCCCCTGGCACTCTGTGACATCCTCTGGCACCCTGTGACATGCTCTGGCACCCGGTGGCATCCTCTGGCACTCTGTGACATCCCCTGGCACTCTGTGACATCCTCTGGCACCCTGTGACATGCTCTGGCACCCGGTGGCATCCTCTGGCACCCTCTGGCACTCTGTGACATCCCCTGGCACTCTGTGACATCCCCTGGCACTCTGTGGCATCCCCTGGCACCCTGTGACATCCTCTGGCACCCTGTGGCATCCCCTGGCACTCTGTGGCATCCCCTGGCACCCTGTGACATCCTCTGGCACCCTGTGGCATCCTCTGGCACCCTGTGACATCCCCTGGCACTCTGTGACATCCCCTGGCACTCTGTGGCATCCCCTGGCACCCTGTGACATCCTCTGGCACCCTGTGACATCCCCTGGCACTCTGTGGCACCCTGTGGCATCCTCTGGCACCCTGTGACATGCTCTGGCACCCTGTGGCATCCCCTGGCACTCTGTGACATCCCCTGGCACTCTGTGGCATCCTCTGGCACCCTGTGACATCCTCTGGCACCCTGTGGCATCTTCTGGCACCCTGTGACATTCTCTGGCGCCCTGTGGCATGCTCTGGCACCCTGTGACATCCTCTGGCACCCTGTGGCATCCCCTGGCACTCTGTGGCATCCCCTGGCACCCTGTGGCATCCCCTGGCACCCTGTGGCATCCCCTGGCACCCTGTGACATCCTCTGGCACCCTGTGGCATGCTCTGGCACCCTGTGACATCCTCTGGCGCCCTGTGGCATGCTCTGTCACCCTGTGGCATCCCCTGGCACCCTGTGGCATCCCCTGGCACTCTGTGACATCCCCTGGCACCCTGTGACATCCCCTGGCACTCTGTGGCATCCCCTGGCACTCTGTGACATCCTCTGGCACCCTGTGACATGCTCTGGCACCCGGTGGCATCCTCTGGCACTCTGTGACATCCCCTGGCACTCTGTGGCATCCCCTGGCACTCTGTGACATCCTCTGGCACCCTGTGACATGCTCTGGCACCCGGTGGCATCCTCTGGCACCTTGTGGCACCCTCTGGCACTCTGTGACATCCCCTGGCACTCTGTGACATCCCCTGGCACTCTGTGGCATCCCCTGGCACCCTGTGACATCCTCTGGCACCCTGTGGCATCCCCTGGCACTCTGTGGCATCCCCTGGCACCCTGTGACATCCTCTGGCACCCTGTGGCATCCTCTGGCACCCTGTGACATCCCCTGGCACTCTGTGACATCCCCTGGCACTCTGTGGCATCCCCTGGCACCCTGTGACATCCTCTGGCACCCTGTGAAATCCCCTGGCACTCTGTGGCACCCTGTGGCATCCTCTGGCACCCTGTGACATGCTCTGGCACCCTGTGGCATCCCCTGGCACTCTGTGACATCCCCTGGCACTCTGTGGCATCCTCTGGCACCCTGTGACATCCTCTGGCACCCTGTGGCATCTTCTGGCACCCTGTGACATTCTCTGGCGCCCTGTGGCATGCTCTGGCACCCTGTGACATCCTCTGGCACCCTGTGGCATCCCCTGGCACTCTGTGGCAACCCCTGGCACCCGGTGGCATCCCCTGGCACCCTGTGGCATCCCCTGGCACCCTGTGACATCCCCTGGCACTCTGTGACATGCCCTGGAACTCTGTGGCATCCTCTGGCACCCTGTGACATCCTATGGCACCCTGTGGCATGCTCTGGCACCCTGTGACATCCTCTGGCGCCCTGTGGCATGCTCTGTCACCCTGTGGCATCCCCTGGCACCCTGTGGCATCCCCTGGCAACCTGTGGCATCCCCTGGCACTGTGTGACATCCCCTGGCACTCTGTGTCACCCTGTGGCATCCTCTGGCACTCTGTGACATCCCCTGGCATCCTCTGGCACTCTGTGGCATCCTCTGGCACCCTGTGGCATCCTCTGGCACCCTGTGACATGCTCTGGCACCCGGTGGCATCCCCTGGCACTCTGTGACATTCCCTGGCACTCTGTGGCATCCTCTGGCACCCTGTGACATGCTCTGACACCCTGTGGCATCCCCTTGCACTCTGTGACATCCCCTGGCACTCTGTGGCATCCCCTGGCGCCCTGTGACATCCTCTGGCGCCCTGTGACATCCCCTGGCACTCTGTGACATCCTCTGGCACCCTGTGGCATCCCCTGGCACTCTGTGGCATCCTCTGGCACCCTGTGGCATGCTCTGGCACCCTGTGACATCCTCTGGCGCCCTGTGGCATGCTCTGTCACCCTGTGGCATCCCCTGGCACCCTGTGGCATCCCCTGGCACTGTGTGTCATCCCCTGGCACTCTGTGGCATCCATCCCCTGGCACCCTGTGACATCCTCTGGCACCCTGTGGCATCCTCTGGCACCCTGTGGCATCCCCTGGCACTCTGTGGCATCCCCTGGCACCCTGTGACATCCTCTGGCACCCTGTGGCATCCTCTGGCACCCTGTGACATCCCCTGGCACTCTGTGACATCCCCTGGCACTCTGTGGCATCCCCTGGCACCCTGTGACATCCTCTGGCACCCTGTGACATCCCCTGGCACTCTGTGGCACCCTGTGGCATCCTCTGGCACTCTGTGGCATCCTCTGGCACCCTGTGACATCCTCTGGCACCCTGTGACATCCACTGGCACTCTGTGGCACCCTGTGGCATCCTCTGGCACTCTGTGACATGCTCTGGCACCCTGTGGCATCCCCTGGCACTCTGTGACATCCCCTGGCACTCTGTGGCATCCTCTGGCACCCTGTGACATCCTCTGGCACCCTGTGGCATCTTCTGGCACCCTGTGACATTCTCTGGCGCCCTGTGGCATGCTCTGGCACCCTGTGACATCCTCTGGCACCCTGTGGCATCCCCTGGCACTCTGTGGCATCCCCTGGCACCCGGTGGCATCCCCTGGCACCCTGTGGCATCCCCTGGCACCCTGTGACATCCCCTGGCACTCTGTGACATGCCCTGGAACTCTGTGGCATCCTCTGGCACCCTGTGACATCCTATGGCACCCTGTGGCATGCTCTGGCACCCTGTGATATCCTCTGGCGCCCTGTGGCATGCTCTGTCACCCTGTGGCATCCCCTGGCACCCTGTGGCATCCCCTGGCAACCTGTGGCATCCCCTGGCACTGTGTGACATCCCCTGGCACTCTGTGTCACCCTGTGGCATCCTCTGGCACTCTGTGACATCCCCTGGCATCCTCTGGCACTCTGTGGCATCCTCTGGCACCCTGTGGCATCCCCTGGCACTCTGTGACATGCTCTGGCACTCTGTGGCATCCTCTGGCACCCTGTGACATGCTCTGGCACCCGGTGGCATCCCCTGGCACTCTGTGACATTCCCTGGCACTCTGTGGCATCCTCTGGCACCCTGTGGCATCCTCTGGCACCCTGTGGCATCCTCTGGCACTCTGTGGCATCCTCTGGCACCCTGTGACATGCTCTGGCACCCTGTGGCATCCCCTGGCACTCTGTGACATGCCCTGGAACTCTGTGGCATCCTCTGGCACCCTGTGGCATGCTCTGGCACCCTGTGACATCCTCTGGCGCCCTGTGGCATGCTCTGTCACCCTGTGGCATCCCCTGGCACCCTGTGGCATCCCCTGGCAACCTGTGGCATCCCCTGGCACTGTGTGACATCCCCTGGCACTCTGTGTCACCCTGTGGCATCCTCTGGCACTCTGTGACATCCCCTGGCATCCTCTGGCACTCTGTGGCATCCTCTGGCACCCTGTGGCATCCCCTGGCACTCTGTGACATGCTCTGGCACTCTGTGGCATCCTCTGGCACCCTGTGACATGCTCTGGCACCCGGTGGCATCCCCTGGCCCTCTGTGACATTCCCTGGCACTCTGTGGCATCCTCTGGCACCCTGTGACATGCTCTGACACCCTGTGGCATCCCCTTGCACTCTGTGACATCCCCTGGCACTCTGTGGCATCCTCTGGCACCCTGTGGCATCCTCTGGCACCCTGTGACATCCTCTAGCGCCCTGTGGCATGCTCTGGCACCCTGTGACATCCTCTGGCACCCTGTGACATCCTCTGGCACCCTGTGGCATGCTCTGGCACCCTGTGGCATTCTCTGGCACCCTGTGGCATCCCCTGGCACCCTGTGACATCCTCTGGCACCCTGTGGTATGATCTGGCACCCTGTGACATCCTCTGGCGCCCTGTGGCATGCTCTGTCACCCTGTGGCATCCCCTGGCACTCTGTGACATCCCCTGGCACTCTGTGGCATCCATGCCCTGGCACCCTGTGGCATCTTCTGGCACCCTGTGGCATCCTCTGGCACTCTGTAGCAAAAACTTGCTGCAGTTAATAATGTACTAAGAACACATGATGCACCCTAGACAACGGCCCCCATGCCAGTGTGTAGGGTGTCTAGTAAGTCTTTGTGGACACTAAAGAGTATAGCCAAAGTAAATATACAACAGTGACCCGCGTGACATCCTCTGGCACCCTGTGGCAGCCCCTGGCACCCTGTGGCAGCCCCTGGCACCCTGTGGCATCCCCTGGCAACCTGTGGCATCCCCTGGCACTGTGTGACATCCCCTGGCACTCTGTGTCACCCTGTGGCATCCTCTGGCACTCTGTGACATCCCCTGGCATCCTCTGGCACTCTGTGGCATCCTCTGGCACCCTGTGGCATCCCCTGGCACTCTGTGACATGCTCTGGCACTCTGTGGCATCCTCTGGCACCCTGTGACATGCTCTGGCACCCGGTGGCATCCCCTGGCCCTCTGTGACATTCCCTGGCACTCTGTGGCATCCTCTGGCACCCTGTGACATGCTCTGACACCCTGTGGCATCCCCTTGCACTCTGTGACATCCCCTGGCACCCTGTGGCATCCTCTGGCACCCTGTGACATCCTCTAGCGCCCTGTGGCATGCTCTGGCGCCCTGTGGCATGCTCTGTCACCCTGTGGCATCCCCTGGCACCCTGTGGCATCCCCTGGCACTCTGTGACATCCCCTGGCACTCTGTGACATCCCCTGGCACTCTGTGGCATCCCCTGGCACTCTGTGACATCCTCTGGCACCCTGTGACATGCTCTGGCACCCGGTGGCATCCTCTGGCACTCTGTGACATCCCCTGGCACTCTGTGGCATCCCCTGGCACTCTGTGACATCCTCTGGCACCCTGTGACATGCTCTGGCACCCGGTGGCATCCTCTGGCACCTTGTGGCACCCTCTGGCACTCTGTGACATCCCCTGGCACTCTGTGACATCCCCTGGCACTCTGTGACATCCCCTGGCACCCTGTGACATCCTCTGGCACCCTGTGGCATCCCCTGGCACTCTGTGGCATCCCCTGGCACCCTGTGACATCCTCTGGCACCCTGTGGCATCCTCTGGCACCCTGTGGCATCCCCTGGCACTCTGTGACATCCCCTGGCACTCTGTGGCATCCCCTGGCACCCTGTGACATCCTCTGGCACCCTGTGAAATCCCCTGGCACTCTGTGGCACCCTGTGGCATCCTCTGGCACCCTGTGACATGCTCTGGCACCCTGTGGCATCCCCTGGCACTCTGTGACATCCCCTGGCACTCTGTGGCATCCTCTGGCACCCTGTGACATCCTCTGGCACCCTGTGGCATCTTCTGGCACCCTGTGACATTCTCTGGCTCCCTGTGGCATGCTCTGGCACCCTGTGACATCCTCTGGCACCCTGTGGCATCCCCTGGCACTCTGTGGCAACCCCTGGCACCCGGTGGCATCCCCTGGCACCCTGTGGCATCCCCTGGCACCCTGTGACATCCCCTGGCACTCTGTGACATGCCCTGGAACTCTGTGGCATCCTCTGGCACCCTGTGACATCCTATGGCACCCTGTGGCATGCTCTGGCACCCTGTGACATCCTCTGGCGCCCTGTGGCATGCTCTGTCACCCTGTGGCATCCCCTGGCACCCTGTGGCATCCCCTGGCAACCTGTGGCATCCCCTGGCACTGTGTGACATCCCCTGGCACTCTGTGTCACCCTGTGGCATCCTCTGGCACTCTGTGACATCCCCTGGCATCCTCTGGCACTCTGTGGCATCCTCTGGCACCCTGTGGCATCCTCTGGCACCCTGTGACATGCTCTGGCACCCGGTGGCATCCCCTGGCACTCTGTGACATTCCCTGGCACTCTGTGGCATCCTCTGGCACCCTGTGACATGCTCTGACACCCTGTGGCATCCCCTTGCACTCTGTGACATCCCCTGGCACTCTGTGGCATCCCCTGGCGCCCTGTGACATCCTCTGGCGCCCTGTGACATCCCCTGGCACTCTGTGACATCCTCTGGCACCCTGTGGCATCCCCTGGCACTCTGTGGCATCCTCTGGCACCCTGTGGCATGCTCTGGCACCCTGTGACATCCTCTGGCGCCCTGTGGCATGCTCTGTCACCCTGTGGCATCCCCTGGCACCCTGTGGCATCCCCTGGCACTGTGTGTCATCCCCTGGCACTCTGTGGCATCCATCCCCTGGCACCCTGTGACATCCTCTGGCACCCTGTGGCATCCTCTGGCACCCTGTGGCATCCCCTGGCACTCTGTGGCATCCCCTGGCACCCTGTGACATCCTCTGGCACCCTGTGGCATCCTCTGGCACCCTGTGACATCCCCTGGCACTCTGTGACATCCCCTGGCACTCTGTGGCATCCCCTGGCACCCTGTGACATCCTCTGGCACCCTGTGACATCCCCTGGCACTCTGTGGCACCCTGTGGCATCCTCTGGCACTCTGTGGCATCCTCTGGCACCCTGTGACATCCTCTGGCACCCTGTGACATCCCCTGGCACTCTGTGGCACCCTGTGGCATCCTCTGGCACTCTGTGACATGCTCTGGCACCCTGTGGCATCCCCTGGCACTCTGTGACATCCCCTGGCACTCTGTGGCATCCTCTGGCACCCTGTGACATCCTCTGGCACCCTGTGGCATCTTCTGGCACCCTGTGACATTCTCTGGCGCCCTGTGGCATGCTCTGGCACCCTGTGACATCCTCTGGCACCCTGTGGCATCCCCTGGCACTCTGTGGCATCCCCTGGCACCCGGTGGCATCCCCTGGCACCCTGTGGCATCCCCTGGCACCCTGTGTCATCCCCTGGCACTCTGTGACATGCCCTGGAACTCTGTGGCATCCTCTGGCACCCTGTGACATCCTATGGCACCCTGTGGCATGCTCTGGCACCCTGTGATATCCTCTGGCGCCCTGTGGCATGCTCTGTCACCCTGTGGCATCCCCTGGCACCCTGTGGCATCCCCTGGCAACCTGTGGCATCCCCTGGCACTGTGTGACATCCCCTGGCACTCTGTGTCACCCTGTGGCATCCTCTGGCACTCTGTGACATCCCCTGGCATCCTCTGGCACTCTGTGGCATCCTCTGGCACCCTGTGGCATCCCCTGGCACTCTGTGACATGCTCTGGCACTCTGTGGCATCCTCTGGCACCCTGTGACATGCTCTGGCACCCGGTGGCATCCCCTGGCACTCTGTGACATTCCCTGGCACTCTGTGGCATCCTCTGGCACCCTGTGGCATCCTCTGGCACCCTGTGGCATCCTCTGGCACCCTGTGGCATCCTCTGGCACCCTGTGACATGCTCTGGCACCCTGTGGCATCCCCTGGCACTCTGTGACATGCCCTGGAACTCTGTGGCATCCTCTGGCACCCTGTGGCATGCTCTGGCACCCTGTGACATCCTCTGGCGCCCTGTGGCATGCTCTGTCACCCTGTGGCATCCCCTGGCACCCTGTGGCATCCCCTGGCAACCTGTGGCATCCCCTGGCACTGTGTGACATCCCCTGGCACTCTGTGTCACCCTGTGGCATCCTCTGGCACTCTGTGACATCCCCTGGCATCCTCTGGCACTCTGTGGCATCCTCTGGCACCCTGTGGCATCCCCTGGCACTCTGTGACATGCTCTGGCACTCTGTGGCATCCTCTGGCACCCTGTGACATGCTCTGGCACCCGGTGGCATCCCCTGGCCCTCTGTGACATTCCCTGGCACTCTGTGGCATCCTCTGGCACCCTGTGACATGCTCTGACACCCTGTGGCATCCCTTGCACTCTGTGACATCCCCTGGCACTCTGTGGCATCCTCTGGCACCCTGTGGCATCCTCTGGCACCCTGTGACATCCTCTGGCACCCTGTGGCATGCTCTGGCACCCTGTGGCATTCTCTGGCACCCTGTGGCATCCCCTGGCACCCTGTGACATCCTCTGGCACCCTGTGGTATGATCTGGCACCCTGTGACATCCTCTGGCGCCCTGTGGCATGCTCTGTCACCCTGTGGCATCCCCTGGCACTCTGTGACATCCCCTGGCACTCTGTGGCATCCATGCCCTGGCACCCTGTGGCATCTTCTGGCACCCTGTGGCATCCTCTG
>NC_061817.1:5853021-5919209 GCF_021462225.1 Girardinichthys multiradiatus | reverse complement strand
TCAGCATTCTCCACTGACGGGCATTTCCAACCCAGCTTATTGTTTTTAGACCATTCTTTGTCAACATGGGAGATGGTGTGAAAATCCCAGTAGATTAGCAGTTTATGAAATACTCAGCCAACAACCGTACTACCTTCAAAGTCAATTAAGTCGTCTGTTTTCTCTCCAACAAAGCTCAATTCTTCTTCTTCTGGTGTTTAATGGCGGTTGGCAAGAAACTGTAGGTGTGCATTACCGCCACCACTAGTATGGAGTGTGCTTCATCATGGATTAATATCTTCTTCTATACTTAAATTCTATTAAATAATTTTGTTCTTTTTAGAAATCTTAAAATAATTTGTATATGTTTGCTCCCTATTGTCTTTTGTAATGAATCTATTATACTAAACTTTCTTTAATCCTTTCAAATTCTCTCTTCATGCTTCTTCTTTCCAGCTCATATTTCTGACACTCTATAAAAACATGTTCAATTGTTTCATCCTTCCCACAGTAGTCACATTGTCTGTATTATGTTTATGTATTTTAAAAAGTGTATAATTAAGTCCTGTATGTCCTAATCTTAGTCTTGTTATTACCTTTTCCTCCTTTCTATTCCTTCTTCCAGATCTTTTTTCACCAACTGCCTTTTTGATCCTATAAAACCATCTTCCTTTTCTTTCTCCATCCCACTTTTTCTGCCATTCTTCCTTCAATTTTTGTTTGATAATGCTTTTACTACCTTGTGGCGTTCCATTGTCTACAGCATATTTTGTTGATATTTCTTGATCTATTTTAACTTGAAGAGTTCTATTTGTTAAAAATTTTTGAATCCAGTTAAACACTTTCCCATTGATTTTCATTTTATTTAATTTAATCATTAATCCTTCAACCCACATCATGTCATAAGCTTCTCTATGTCAAAAAATACAGCAACTACATTTTCTTTATTAACTTGCGCTCTTCTGATTTCATGTTCTAAACACAACGTTGGATCATTAATATTTCTCCCTTTTCTAAAACCACTTTGCACTTTAGTAATGTACCTGTTGCTATTCAAATAATATGTTAATCTATTATGAATCCTTTTTTCCATTATTTTGCATATATTTAAAGTTAATGCAGTGGGTCTATAATTTTCTGGTTTTGTATTATCTTTTCCTGGTTTAGTTATTGGTACAATGATTGATTCCTTCCAGCTCTGAGGCAGCTCCTCCTCCTCCCAGACTTTATTATAAAGCTCTAATATGACATCTTTGGAGGATTCACTGAGATGTTGTATCATTGTGTAATTAATGGTATCTTTACCAGGTGGCGTATTCTTAATTTTTCTAAGCACAGAGTTCAGTTCTGCTTTTGTAAATGGTTCATTCATCAAGTTATTTGTTCCTTCAGTGTTCTGTAGTAAATATTTGTATTTCAGTTTTGTGGCTTCCCTCCCTTTCCTTCCCTCATCACTAATGTTACTTGAACAATTAATTTTATTGAATGTTTTAGCTAGTATTTCAGCTTTTTCTTCATCTTTTATTAGAGTTGTGTTTTTTACATTTAATATTGGATATCCATATTCTTTAATACCATTCATTCTTTTAATTGTTTTCCATATTTTATAAATTTTTGTTTCTCTCCCTATCGTGCTACAAAAATTCCTCTAATATTCTCTTTTTGCATTCCTAATAATTTTTCTCACCATTGCTTGTTTTCTTTTATATTCAATGAGATTCTGAAATACTGGATTTCTTTTAAATGATTTATTTCTTAATTTTATTACTTCTCTACATTCACTTGTCCACCATGGTACCATTCTCTTATCACACCGTGTTTCTCCTTTTTTTATTGAATTTTCTGCAGCTTCTATAATTATCTTACAAACACATTCATTTATATTATTTACATCCATTTTCATATCTATTTTTCCTAGATTCTTTTCACTGAGATATTGAAATTTAATCCAGTCTGTCTTATTAAAATTGCATTTATTTATTTTTATATTCTTAATGTTTAACGTTAGTTCTGTTCTGATCTTAATGGGATAATGATCACTACCTACTGTTGTATTTTTATCTATATCCCACTCACATATACCAGCTAACGAATTTGATACCAAAGTTAAATCAGTTGCTGACTCTGTTACTGTTCTTACATTAATTCTTGTACCCCTTCCATCACTAAGACATACTACATTTTTTGTTTCTATTACTTCTTCTATAACTTGTCCATTTTTATTATTACATTTTCCCCATATTGTGCTATTAGCATTAAAATCCCCACACCATATTACTTTCTCCTCCAGATATTCTAACATCTCCTCCATCCACTCCATTGATAATGTTTTACATGGATTATAAAAATTAATTATCTTACATTTTCCTTCTTTTTCCCAAATTTCAACAATTATATACTCTAAATCTTTACTTTTTCCTACTATTTGATATTGTACTCCGTCCTTTATAAATATCACACACCCTCCTCCATTTCCTTCTGGTCGATCCCTTCTTATACTACCATACCCTCTAATAACAAAATCTAATGTTGGTTTTAACCATGTCTCCTGTACACAAATCACCTCTGGTTTCTCTTCAAGTTTATTAATATATCCTTTCAGTTCCTGTCCATTAGCTATCAGACTTCTTGCATTGTAGTATTATCATATATTATCAGCTGAGGTTCCTGGTCTCCCCTCTGTTTCCAACCTCTTATTGATGTCCTTCCAAGATCCCTCTTTGAAACCCAGAAATTTTTCTGCTCCTCTCACAATTATTTTAATTTTTTCAGTTTTATGTTTGGCCTGGACAGTGCAATTGATGATGTAAGCAATGAATAGTATTAATTTTTCTACCAATAAATTATCCGTTTGCAGTTTTTGAGGAATTTGTCTCTCTTTTTGTTCCACCTCTCTTGCCCTTTCACACTTTTGACTGCTTCTGCATAACTTGTGTTTTTGCTCACCTTAACTTGTTGGATTTCCTTTGCTGTTTTCACCTCACATCGTCCACATGTAACCCTATGTTGACCTCCACAGTTACAACATTTTTCTTGCACTTCTTTACAGTCTTCTATCTTGTGATCTTCTCCACACCTCTGCTTTCCTTTGCAAACTGCTGCTATGTGTCCATATTTCTGCCATTTATAACATCTAAATGGTGGAGGGATATATGGTCTTACTTGGAAGCTCAAGAATCCTATTTTTAGGTTTTCTGGCAAGATTGTTTCTGCAAATTAAATAATCACTGACAGACTTCCTACTCTTTCTCCGTTGACTGTTTTGATAATCTTTTCAGCGAGTTCACATTTGCACCAGTAATGCTTATTTTTATTTTGTCTAAATCTTCATCCTGAGGGATACCATAAATCACCCCCCGGATTGATTTATTTTCTCCTAAAATCTTTCTCTCTACAACCATTTTCTTTCCATTGCTTTCTACATGAAGAACCTTCATTTTTTGTTCTTCATATTAACACGTCACTAATAAGTTTCCGTCTCTTAATACTTTCACCATTTCTAAATCTCCTATTTTCTTTTTTATTTCTCTAGAAATCACTATCGGGCTCAGGTTATTGTGTTCCTCCCCATTCCTTGATTTTATTATTATTTTAAATTCTTCCTTCAGTATTTTCCTTCTAACTATTCTCTCTTCATCCGAGCTGCTTCCTTCCATCTCTCGCTTGTTACCTGACTTTCAAACATCCCTCCTTCCTCCTTTTTCCCACGTCCTCTTCCTCTCCCCCTACCTACCGGTGTCCATCCCTCAAAATCCATATCTTCCCCTTCTCCTGCCTGTACTTCCATCCGAACCATTCACATACCAGCTTATGCCTTATTCCGCCGTTTTCAGTATGAAAGCAAGTTTATCCAGTAAGCCAAAAAAAAAAAAAAAATGGTCCCGAGATCAAACTTCTGTCCTAAGAGAGAGCGAAATCCCTCCAAAAACCGATTCCAAAGCCCAGTTAGGACATAGGCTTGTCGTGTTCTTCTTCTTCTTCTTCTTGTATTATTTTTGGCAGTTGGCAAATAACGTTATGATGTGCATTACCGCCACCGACTGATATGTAGTGTGGTTCTTCATGGTTTTAAATCTTATTTACTTTTACTACAATCAAATTCTATTTATTAATTTAGGTTTTTCTTTAAAAATCTAATTATAATTTGAATATGTTTGCTCCCTAAACTTCTTTACAAAGTATCTATCAAAATAAAAATTTATTTAATACCTTCAAATTCTCTCCTTAAAATTGTTCTTTCTTATTCATATTTCTGACACTTCAATATTACATGTTCTATTGTTTCCTCCTCTCCACAATGATCACATTTTCCTGTATTATGTTTCTTTATCTTGAACAATGTAGAATTAAGTCCTGTATGTCCTAGTCTTAATCTTGTAATTAATCTTTCCTCTTTTCTACTCCTTCTTCCTGTTCTTACTTCTCCTACTATCTTGTTGATTCTGTAAAACCATCTTCCTTTCTTTTCTTCATCCCACCTTTTTGCCACTCTTTCCTGATTCTCTGTTTAATTATATTTCTCGCCTCTGACCTACTAATATTAATTATAAAGCTAATGTTGTTTTGTGTTGCCTTCTTTGCTATCCTGTCCATCTCATTCCCTCCAACTCCTACATGTGCTGGTACCCATAAAAACACTAATATTAATCCCATTCTTTGTATTCTAAATAAAGTATGTTTTATTTCCAACAAAATATCTGGTCTACCCTCTGAATTATTATGTTTTAAACTTAATAATGCTGAACTTGAGTCTGAACAAATTATTGTTTTCTATGGTTTTATATCCTCCACCCACTGCACTGCTAACAATATTGCTAATAATTCTCCTGAATATATTGATAATCCATCTGTAATTCTTTTTCCTACTTTTATTTTAAATTCTGGTATTACAAATGCTACTCCTATTTTTTCATCTGTTTTTAGGCTTGTTTAGAGCTTTAATTGAGATGCTGCCATGTGATTGGCTGAATAGCGCCGCTGGGAGCGCACACTTCCTTTACGTCTTCCGGCTGGCAGTTTGTGTAAAGAACTACATAACCAATCATGTCTTTAGCGGTAGTGCACATTTACTTCCGGGAAAGGTGGTTAACAAGCTGAAATGTTTGTTTTTTAAGTCAGCGTACTTAAAATGTAGACGTGTGATCTCTAATAAAGCTGTTCATGGACAGACACCGTTCGCTCTACAAAGGAACCACTCCGCCATGGAAGGAAACTTACCGAAAGGTTTGCAGCAAATTCTTAACATTAGCTTCAGTTAGCATAGCTCGTTAGCATGTTGACATGCTGTTTGGGTGAATGTTTTGTAATTGTTTGACTGTTTTTAAAAGCGGTGTGTGGACAGGCTGAGGAACAGCCGCTCCAAGCTGCTGGACAGATACCGGCAGATGGGAGAAGATCAGCCGTGGAGGAGTTCAGGGGCCTCTATCATCGTCCAGGAGGTGATGGAGGAGGAGTGGAGCGTCTTGCAGTCAGAGGATCAGAGTATGCCCTCACTGTGGGGCCCTGACGGCATGGCAGAGGTCGGGCACCGTAACATACTGCTGAACTATCTCTGTAAGAACATCTTCTGATTTCTGTTCTTTCAACCAGATGTTCAGTGTTATGAAGGAGTGTGATGAACTGGCGATGCTGGAGGAAATCCATCAGGAGCTCATGTCTCAAGGTGATCCATCTATGATACACTGTTGAACAATAAGTGTATTAACCTTTTTAATACAGTGTCTAAGAGCAGTATTCAAACCCTTTAAACATTTGCACATTTTATAACATTACAACCATAGACTATAATGTATTTCATTGGAATTGTATGCAATAGACTAACATGAAGTAGTTCATAATTATGAGATGGAAAAGGATAATAAATGGTTCTGCTGCAGTTGAAGCTGACAGTCTTTTGGGATGTGTATTTATCAGCTTTGCTGATCTAGAGACTAATAATTTTGCTCTTTCTCTGCAAAGTACCTCAGACTCAAGTCATATTGAATGGAGAGCCTCTGTAAATAAGGATTTTGAAATTTTGCCACAAATTCTTGGTTGGATTTGGATCTGGACTTTAATTGGCCCATTCTACCACATGAATATGCTTTTGATATAGACCATTTCTGCATAATGTTGGCTGTATGTTTAGGGTTGTACTCCAGCTGGAAGGTGAATCTCCGCCTCAGTCTTTAGCAGCTTCTAATAGGTTTTTGACTCCATCCATCTCCCCATCAGCTCAGACCAGCTTCCCTGTCCTTGCTGAAAAGGAAGCATCCCTACAGCATGACGCCATGTTTCAGGGTGGGGGTGATGTACAGCATTTGTTTTCTGGCCACACAAACAAGACTTTTTAAGGCTATATTTTAACTAGAACAGTCTGAGCTGTGGAACTCTGCAGCCCATCTAGAGTTACCATGGGCTTCTTGGCTGCTTCTCTGATTAATGCCCCCCTTGCCTGTGTTGTCAGGTTTAGCAGACAGCCATGTCTTAGTAGGCTTGCAGTTGTGCCTTACTCTTCCAATATTTGATGGACTGAACAGTGCACTGAATTTCATTATTGGGGTATTGGAGTAAATCGGGTTGAATAGAAATGCAAATCGCACCTTAGATTTTAATCTGAAAAAGATGCTAAACCATGCACCTTTTTTCTTTCCCTCAGAGTTATGAACTACTTTGTGCTGGCCTTAAAATCATCATAAAATACTTGAACGTTTGTAGCTGTAGCAGGACAAAATGTTGTAACGTTCTAGGGAAATGCACACTTTAACAAGTCATCAGAGAGATTGGTAGTTTGGGCCGTCAAAGCCTGATCAAAGCTGTGTGTGCTTTTCTTTCTGCTGCAGAAATGTCTATAATCGAGGAGTATGAGAGAAACCTGCAGTTTGAGCAGCAGTACATATCATCTGTTGTGGAGGGAATGGATGAGATGCATATTATTTGCCCCATATGTCACATGTAGGTCTGAGAGCTTTAAAGGTAGAAAACTGGCAGCACAAGATAGGTGCCTATTTTTGAATGATCCCTTTTTAAATGCCAGGCAGTTGGTGTGTGGATTTCAGATATTTTGTTGTTTTCTTCATTGCAGCAAAGGCCTTGGCTCATTTTTAGCTTGTTAATCTTACAGGAACAACTTGACCATCAACAGCTATTTTATCTCCTGCCCTTGTGGACTTTACATCAACACTAAGGTTTGTGCCGCTCACTTTTATGTGTGTATCAACTTATTGCAAAGGAACGTCTGTTTTCTCTTTTTACTAAAATATTTAACAGATTTTATTTATTTTTATTACTTTGCACGGCAACAAATCCCCAGCCCACACACCTGATACCAGAGATCTGCAGATAAAAAAGAAAGATAAATGACTATGGGGTTCCAACCACATAAAATAATTCACTGACAGACCCACTCATGTATGACCTGATACCTGATGGAAGGTTACATTTAAGAAACCTCAGATATTTTTGTTCGGCTGATGACAAGCACCATTTAGCTGGATGTCACTCTATGATCCTGTGGCGATGCCAAGCTCATAACCAAACCTGAGCATGGTTTCAGTGTTCAGAAATGTTGTAAAAGGAGGGGAATTGAAAGGAAAACTAAAAAGTCACTTTCTGTTGGAGCTTTATCACCTTAAAAAGGTTTCAAGACTTTTTTGGACAAAAGCATTGCTAGAAAAGGTGCAGGAATGGAAAGCATTGGAGCAAAGTTATCACTGATGGGTCCTCCTCCTCATGATTTGGCTCATTTGGAAAATATCATTTGTCTGCAGAACCAAAGGTGAGAGCTACCATTAGTCCTCTCAATCAAATGGTGACCCATACACATGTGCCCTGTTGCTTCTCAATCAAAGGAGTGAGCTTACTCCAAATTCTGTTAATGAATACTGCTCCGATCAGAGAGTGACATCAAAACATCCTTGAGAACAAGTTCTTCCAACAATCCAGGCACAGTTTAGTAAGGATCTGTGGATTTTTCAGCATAATGGAGCAACGTGTCGGAGGGCAAAAATGATGTCCAGAGTTCCTACAGTCTGGGATTTGATCTGAGTATTTTCTAGCAGTGGAAAAGCACGAACAAATGTCAGTCCATTACCAGACTTTATTCCCTGTTCCTTCTGTCCACAAGATGCATCCATGAATCCACCCACTAATTCATCCTTCAGCCTGTCTATTCATCTACCCATCCATCAATTGTCCATTTATTCCTTTATTTTCACATCAATCCTAAAAGTTTGCTAAACATCAGAGTCTCAAAGTATGGAAGTGTGACATGAGAAATGTGCTGAAACCTGGAATAAACTGATTTATAGATATAGGAAATGCCCAAGACTAGGGTTGGTCAGCAACAGTCAGGGTCTGGCCTAGAAGATGATGTCCAGCTTCTCGGAAAGAATAAGCAAAGTTTTGAAGAAGGATTTTTATAGAATGACTCTTGGCAAAAGTTGCCTAATTTTGTAAAGCAGGATTTTTCAACTCGCAAAATTTATTTCTATGTTTTTTTTTCTTATATCCAGACACACTTAAAAATAAAGCCATTTCTCTCACTGCATAAACCTTCATCTATGACTGTTTATTAAAGCTTTGTGGAATCTGTAGCTTTAAACACTGTTTAGCATGTGATATGGTGACTCCAATGTGGCTAAAGAAATGAAGAACTGTGGATTATTACTGTCATTTTTCTCTGCTGGTTAGAAGCAGAACATCACTCCAGATGTCCTGCAGCACCTCCTGGAGTCCAGGGTGTTGGAGCACATGGAAGACTGTCTGCACAACCCTGTTTTCTCTGTAGCTCCCAGCACAGAGAGCTCTCCCACCCTGCTGATAAGCTGCGAGGTACGCCACATTCTCCATAAACCTATTTTGACTAAACTGCTGAGAGCTCAAACGATTGTATTATTTCTGTTGTAAAAAAAGATTGCATAATTTAGATGCGTATAGTTTGTATTCAAATGTTATTAAAATAATTTCCTTCTGTTCTTCTTTCAGGCTTGTGACTACTTGTCTGTTGTCTTGTAGTTGCAATCTGCTGTCAGGAAAACATTTGTCAAACATAATTTTTAGCTTATTTTTGTTCTCTGAAATTTTTTTGTGGAATAAAGTCATTTTATATTAAGTGCTGCTGTCCTCTGAAGCTTTGACTAATTTAGTTACCCACACTGCCTTGCAAGTATTCCTTCCCCTTGAACCGTTGCACATTTTGTCACCTTATAAGAACTTAATGTGAAGTGGTGCGAAAAACTGCAAATTACATAATCAGTGAAGTTTTTTTTTAATTGATTTATTATAAATTAATCAACTACAAGAAGTCCCTGAACTGCTATAACATGCAGTGAGAGTGGTTATTTCAAATGTCCTATTAGAGACTGTAATTTGGTGGTTATACAGTAAGCAACCTAACACTAACCCCCTCCTGGAATGCTATAGCAGTGTTTTAAAACAACGCCAGCGTCTCTGAGCTGTCAGGGTTGGGAATCTAGAAATATCTGAAGGTTCAACCTGGGACTCCAAGGAGACAAACTGAAAATCTGCTCAGGATGTGTTCAATTTCTAGCTTGACCTGCAGCCATAACAGGAGTAGGTAAATTGGATGATTTCTGCAGCCTTGCTGGTGAGTTTATGGGGTCTGCTGGCCTCTCTGAAAATGTTACTTTCATCATCCACCACAATTTTTACTGAATACAATGAAGGATTTTAACCTCAGAAAGAAACTGTAGACTGCTTATCCCGTTCTACACAGTATTGGCAAGGGTCTTTTGGTCTAAGCTGATGTTCAGGTGCACACCTGAATATCAGATCCGCTTCGTCTTCCAAGATTTTAATGGCTGTGGTTGAGATTTATTTTACCTCCTATAGTATATCCCTCACCTCATTGAGCTTGGTTACATTCAGAAGCTTCCAGAAACTTCAGCACCAGCTGCCTGTACTGTGACCTATGTCCATCTCATATATACCACTGCAGATCCATTAGAGAACCTCTGTAAGTAGCATAACTGAGCGATATTCAAAGGCACAGAAGAAGGAACAGTTCCTTGTGGTGCTGCTGTGTTATGGGTCACATCAGATATGTTGCTCTCCAGCTTCACATTCTACAGTCAAGCTAATCCGCAGTTCAGAAGACAAACAGAAGCCTGCTCTTTATGTCTGTTTCTTGGAAAAGAAGACTTAATTAGTTGAAAGCCCAGAATTTCTTTTCAAAGCCATTCAATCTGTACCAGTTATCCTGATGCCACAACCATTCCACGTTGGAAGGAACATTAACCATCCTGCACGAAGTATTTACCAAGTCAATCTGAGCAAGTTAGTTTTTTTAGAGAACTAAACTTATTGAGAGCCAGGAATTGCTCTCACCAATGGGACGGCCGGGCCTCTTGTCCCAAGCAGTGAAGAGGGCCGGGTTGTGCCAGTCACTCCCACCATGAGGTAGCAAAGGTCATGTCGTGCCTTCGCAGATAGTCTAGATTTTTATCCCCGGATTTGTGACCATAATAAAAGGAAGTAGTTTCACAACTAAAGTCAAAGTTTTGAAGCAAACTATCTTTTTACCTTGAGCATAAGATTCTCAGACTATAAATGCACATCACTGGAATCTAAACTTTCTGACTGTGTTGAAGGTCCACTGCTACAAGGTTAGTCTGTACCGGAAAAATAAAAGTTTGTGTGCTCAGTCCATTGTAAATGTTATTATTCAATTTGCAGATGGAACCACAGTGGTGGGAACAATACCTTTTCCTACCAGGATCCTAATAGTGATAGCAGAGATAACCTCTGCAAAAGTAGAGCACTTAAATAGTTGACATTATTGCTGTTGTTTTAATCCTCGTGTGTGTGTGTGTGTTTAAATCATTTCCAAATTCCAGTCCAATCGGTTATTTTTGTCCCCACACTAAGATGTTGTATATCCCAGAAAATCATTTTCTTGTTTTATTGTTTGCTATTTAGCATAAACTGAAAAAACAATAAATTGATTTGCTTTGATTAATTCATTTAGACAAATGCTGAATATAAAGTTATGATAAAAAGAAAGTACCCCTCTCCCCCTTACGTTTTATAGTATTTAACGGCTTTCTAGTGTTGACTTTGTTTTTTACAAACCTTTATATTTGAACGTATTTTTTAATAAACAATGGCATGTTAAAGTAGCTCGTTTCCTTTCTACCATGACAAGCATCCATGGTTACAATATTCGAAACCACCTCTAGGGGTAGCATCGTACCGAACATGTGACCGACCGAACCGGAAGATAACCGTGCAGAGAAAGAACAGAGGCTGGTAACGGAGAGATGGCAGCCGCGGCTGTGGCTGAGTTTCAAAGAGCTCGGTCTCTTATTGGAACTGACCGGAACGCTTCCATCGATATTTTACACTCTATAGGTAAATGGAACGGACACTCCCGGGCAGTAGGGATAGATCCATTTGATGTTTCGAAGCTGAATCTATACTTTTGTCCATCTGCCGTAAGCTGTTTGGTTAGCAGCAAAGCTAAGCTAAACAAGTTACCTCAGTGCAGACCGTCATCCTTTCTGCACCGTTTGGACAGTGAGTCAGCAGCAGCTGGCTACCCGGTTAGCAGCATACCGGCTAGCTTTGTGCAGAAGCTAACGCTAGCTAGCCGGTCTCGTTGAATTGGCTGGAAATTAGCTGGCACCTGGCTAGTTAGGTTAGCTGACAGCTAATGTTGTTTAGCAGCTGGTTCTCCCGTTTCTATCAGATGGCAGGGCCGTCAAGGAAATTACAAACATTCCTCGTCAGCCTTCTAGGATCACATTAACAAGTGACTTTCAAGTTTTGTTTGTGTATAATAGTGTAATGTGTGTGGCTTATTATCTCGCTTCTGGTTACAATTTTCTTGCCTAATTTGGCTCCTGTGGTACTTCGCAGTTTTGTTGGCGTCTGGCTCTTTGCCATATATCCCAGTCAGTCCAGAATAGAATGCTTTCATTTTACACTGGTGTATTACAAATCTAACCCGGCGTTGGGACACATTGGTGCTTCATGTTGAAACAGAACACATTATGCCATTGCTGTGTTCATGTATGTGTGTGTGTGTTTTAGTGAAACGGGACATCCAGGACAGCGATGAGGAAGCGGTTCGTGTTAAGGAGCAGAGCATCTTGGAGCTGGGCGGGCTGCTGGCGAAGACCGGGCAAGCAGCAGGTAACCGGAGCATGCTGGTCATAATCCAAAACACTTTCCTATATAGTCACGCCGAGGAAGTAAGATCAGCATAACGGCTTTGTTAAATACCTGGCTTATTCTGTTTGGCTGTTTTGATTACAGTTCAACCAGAACACCAGGTGTTTAGTTTCAAGTTGGCCAAACCGATTAGAATTCAGCGTTTTAGTTTAGTTATGTCAACACAAATAAACACAATGAGACGAACTCTCAGAATGGTGTAAAAATAGGCGTACATGATTCCAAGAATTTGGCATTTCAGAGGCATTCTCTGGACGATGTGCCCGTAATGTTACACACTACATAACAGTCGCATTCATTAACTCATCCTTCCACAAAGCAGTCTGGGAAAGTATAGAATTTGTATTCATCCAGTAAGGAAATAGAAAATAGTTTTAAAACATATTTGGATTTGCAGGTGTTGTCCTGTCCCATTATCTACAATTTGTAGTCATTTTTCAGTCAGTTCATCCATCCATGTATCTGTTCATCTTCCATCCATCTGTCAGCCTGTTTGACATCTATCTGTCAATCTGATCATACACCCATCTGTCCATCTATTTACCAAGTCACCCATTCATCTGTCCGTCTGTCCATTTGTTTGTCATCCATCTGCCTGCCCTCCTGTCTGTCTATCAATTCATCTGTCCATTTGCTTGTTATCCATTCATCATGACAAGACTTCTGTAAGATTTGCCTAAAAGAACATAGAACCTGCAAAATATGTGTAGGAACCCATGTAAACATGTAACTCACTAATTACACCATTATGACAGAGTTTTTCGTTGCTAATTGTCTTTCCAGAGCTCGGAGGGCTCCTGAAGTATGTGCGCCCTTTCCTCAACTCCATTTCCAAGGCAAAAGCAGCCCGGCTGGTCCGCTCCCTGTTGGACTTGTTCCTGGATATGGAAGCAGCCACAGGTCAGGAGGTCGAGCTTTGTCTGGAGTGCATTGAGTGGGCCAAGGCTGAGAAGAGGACCTTCCTCCGACAGGCACTCGAGGTGAGGCTTGGTGCTCTCCTACTCCAGCTGATTTGTTTAGATACATAATTATAGGTCTTTTTATTATGTTCTTGGTCCCTTATTTTACGTGTTGGAATTATGCAAAACCAAAATGTTACAATTGAGCAAACTTCAGGAATGAAATCATCACACAGGTTGCATGTTTTTATTGCTGTTTCAAACATTAATTCTAAAATGTTAGCTCAAAATTTGGAGAAGGCTGTTCTGTAATTTGATTTACTTAGAAAAGGCTCAACTCTGAAAAGTCTTATGCCTACCAGTCTACTTAGTCAAACATTAATCATAAAACTGACATAACAATCACAGCAGCCAGTGACAACCATTTTTAACACTCTGAGGTTGTTTTTATGCCAAACACCTGACATAAAGTGCAACTACCAATAAGATTTCTTTTAAACTCAAATTATGTAGCTTTAGATGAGAATGCTCCCACTGAAACTATAACCAAAAAGGCACCACAGAAAAAACAACGTTTCTTCAGTCACAGTTTTTTTTATCCACAAATCGAAGAGATCAAAGCATTCAAGTTTACAAAATTACGTTCTCTTCTCACTACCTTTCACTAGATAAATAGTAAAAAGCTTAAGCAGCACTTTGCATTTAACACCAACATCACAAACCTGAATTTGCAGGAATTAACGGGAGAACTGAGCACGTTTTTTTTCTCCTGATAGGAGCCTCAAAGTCTGGGGTCATAATAGATTAAGCAACTGTTTGATCTATTATATTAAGTTTCTTAGTAGAAAAAGAAGGATTCTCGCTCATCACAGTGCACCTCTAGAACATAAAAAAGTTTACTGTGAATTTTAGTGTACGATTACATTATTGGGCCCACCAGTGATGCTCTTTGTTGCTTGGCAATGATGATTTCTGTGTTGATTCTGAGCTGGTCACACTTTGTTGCTCAGGGAAATGGTATCTTCTACAGCCTGCGTTTTGTGATGTTTGGTTAGCTTATGCAAACAAACTTTGTGTCCTCTTTTATGGTGTAAAAGGATGGGTCCCTGTTCGCATCACGGGGCATCATTGTCGCTTACTTTAAGGAGTGTTCATAGACAGGACTCCCGTGGCTTTTTCTCCTCTATCTTGGATTTTTTTTTTTTTCACAGAGTTCCATAACCCACTATAAAGGCATCTGTGAACCACTTTAGGGGTTGGATCTACTACTTCAGAAAGATTGCCTTAGGCAACATGATCCTTACCATAACTATGATATTTTAAAAAGGCTGCCAGCATTTCCAAATCCAGCATGTTCCATAACAAACAGATGTCAAATGCTGAAAAGGATAAAACAGAGCAATTATGCTGTAATGTGTTCATCCTTTCTGTTTTCTGGTGAAAGTCCTGATTTTTCTGGGTCTTAATAAACTGCAAACATGTGTCAACAAAATAGTTTCCTTTTAAAAAATCTTTGTACATTTCTGAGTTTTAAGCGCCTCGCTAAAAATAGCTAACATCTTTTTCCCTCGGTAAGGGCGTCCACTCTGAGGAGTGTTGTTGCTGGTGTGATGCATTCTGGGATCCCAAAGAAAATATGGTTTTTGAGGGCCAGGTTAATGCCAGAATGTACAGTAGTTGTGCATTAATAACTAAAGCGAGTATGTTGTAGCAACAGCAACAGCATGGTGGTGCTACTGTTTACATCTGTGAATTACTCTTTCTACTGTCAGTTTTATTTAAACAGAAGGCATTGAACTGAATTTTCTGAAGACATCACCAGGTTTTAAGGTGACCTCTCAACAAAACACAGATAAAAATTAATTTTATCTCCTCACCCCTCAGGCTCGACTTATCTCTCTGTATTTCGACACAAAGTGCTACCAGGAAGCTCTACAACTTGGTGAGTACCACATCAGTCTGTGTTGTTTGACACCTTTAGTATATATTTAGAGGACAAAGGAAAACCTGTGTATAAAGTTTAAGGCACAAACTCGCTCCTAAGCCTTGAGTCTGAAATTCCAAATCCCTTTTCTGTCAGGTCCTTATTTCAGGAAAGAGTCACTTTGGAAAAGACAAATCTGACCTCCGTGTTTTGCTTCTGGTTCTCTTATGGTCTACAGGCTCCCAGTTGCTACAGGAGCTCAAGAAGATGGACGACAAGGCCCTGCTGGTGGAGGTTCAGCTGCTGGAGAGCAAGACGTACCATGCGCTCAGTAACCTGCCAAAGGCCCGCGCTGCCCTCACCTCTGCCAGGACGACTGCCAATGCCATATACTGCCCGCCCAAACTCCAAGCAGCTTTAGACATGCAGTCAGGTACTCTGTGAAACACCTACAAAGTTTCTAATGGAACAGGCATTTGCTGTCAATTAAATAGCCTAATAAGTATTTTTTTGTCTTGATTCCAGGGATCATTCATGCAGCAGAGGAGAAAGACTGGAAGACGGCGTATTCGTACTTTTATGAGGCCTTTGAGGGCTACGACTCGATTGACAGCCCCCGAGCCATTACAGCACTCAAATACATGCTGCTCTGCAAAATCATGCTCAATGCGTGAGTGCTACTCCTCATAGCAGAGGGAATATAACTTCCTCAAACATAATGACTTTTCATCTGTTAAATAACTCTAATGAAAGCTTTTTGTCTTTCTGTGAAGGTATCGGAAGAGCCTGAGACTAGGTTTTACTGGAAAAGAAAATGTATTCTAAATAATGTGTCTTTTCTTTTAGCCCAGAGGACGTCCAGGCCCTTGTCAGTGGCAAGCTGGCTCTGAGGTACGCTGGCAGACAGGTAGGACTCATTTCAAAGAGTTTATTTAACAATTTAAACATTCATAAAAACCTTTTCCCAACTGTTTTTACAGTGTTTGAAGGGGTTTTATGTATGTACACCCTTCCCTTGTAGCACTGGGTGTATCATTATGGTGGTTGTCCTGCTGGAAGGTGAATGCCACCCCAGTTTTAACTCTTTTTCAGCCTCTAAATGGTTTTCTTCCAGCTTTGCCCTCAATTTAGCTCCATTCATTTTCCCCAACATCCTCGACCAGGTTCCGTGTCATTGCTGCAGGAAAAGCATCCCAACAGCATGATGCTGCCACCACCAAGACTGAGAGTGATGTGCAGTGATTAATGTTACACAGTGTGTTGAATGTAGGCCAAAAAGCTCAATTCTGGTGTGATCTGACCAGAGCACATTTTTCCAGGACTTTAACAGTGTATTTCTTCTCACCGCGCTTCCATGAAGACCAGGTTCATGGCGTGCCTAGCTCATACTTCTCTTGTCAGCAAAGCGGCTCTCTGAGATGTCCATAGTTGATGAATGTTCTCTAGCAAACCTGTTGAGGCTTGACAGACCAGCTTGATTTATACGGAAATGAAACAAGTGAACTCTGCCTTCTGATTAAGTGATTTCTGAAGGGAATCAACTGCGTTGGATTTTATTTCAGGATGTAAGGGTAAAAGATGCTCAGTGCAAATTCATACGGCTTTCAGATTAAAAATGAATATGAATTTCCTTTCACTTCCTAATTTTTACCCAGGTGTGTGTTGATCTGTCACACACTCAACAAAACACATTGGAATTAGTGTTTGTTCTGTGACAAAATATGAATAAGTTCATAGTATGAATATGTTTGGAGAACGATGTAACATGCCTTGATTAAAGGATATTTCACTCATACGTCTTTCTTTCATGGTTTGTTTTGTGAATCCTATCTAGAAGTTGGACTTGCTTTGCTGCGGTGTGTGCTGCTGTTTGTTTTGTTCCAGCTTTGTGTGTAAATTGCTTTCCTTTTTTCCAACAGACAGACTCCCTGAAATGTGTGGCACAAGCCAGTAAGAACCGGTCGCTTGCAGACTTTGAACAGGTTCGTTTTTAGAAGCTTTTCTCAGACTTTCTTGTTTTTTTAACAGTGAAAAAATGGAATCTGAATTGATTATTGCTGTTATGATTCCCCTCGTTTCTGACAATGTTTTTCTCCTTTAAGGCACTAACAGAGTACAAAGCAGAGTTAAGGGATGACCCCATCATCAGCACCCACCTGACAAAGCTGTATGACAACCTGCTCGAGCAGAACCTCATCAGGGTCATTGAGCCTTTCTCCAGGGTGCAGGTACTCATTTCCACCTAAACCAGACGGCACAGTTAAAACATGTATATTTACACCTAATATATTTATTATTGCCAAGCTTCTGAGTTTTGTCTTCTCTCTAACAGATTACACATGTCTCCTCACTTATCAAACTCTCTAAGGTAACCTTTGGTCCTGCTGGCCAGTACTAGTGTTTAGGTTTCCATCTCCAGATATCTGTCTGGTTTATGTAGTTCTTGTGGTTTTGGCTGAGATGTGACTACAATAAGATGGTTTGCCTTGCAGGGAGACGTAGAGAGGAAATTATCTCAGATGATTCTGGATCAGAAGTTTCATGGTATGATTTTCTTCTTCTAATTGAATTATACTCCATGCTCCAAGAAGTTTCAGGCTTTTTCTGTTGCAGAAATTTCTCTCAGGTTTAATGAACCTCCTCTCACTGTTTCCAATCACGCTGTGTTCCCTCCTGCCTGGCAGGTATTTTGGACCAAGGTGAAGGTGTGCTGATCGTCTTCAATGAGCCAGTGGTGGACAAGACATATGAGGCAGCTCTGGAGACCATTCAGAATATGAGCAAAGTGGTCGACTCACTTTACAACAAAGCAAAGAAACTTACATAAGGTCAGCCCCTGGACTCATTGTATCTTTGCGCATGGCAAAAGTATTTACACCCTTTGGACCTCTTTACATTTTGTCATGTTGCAACCCCTACCTATTAAAACGGTTACAGTTAGGAACCTGAAAAGTTTGGCCTTGATAGTATTTAGGCCCCTTTACTTCCTAAAGAAAATCCATCATAACAAATAACCTTCAATTGGTAATTTATGAAAGTAATCTTATTATGAATCCAGTTGTTCTGTGAAGGCATCAGAGGGTTTGTTAGAGAACATTAGTGAACAAACAGCATCACGAAGACGACAAAGGAACAAAGCAGACAGGTCAGAAACCTGTAAGAAATCCTGCTTACAGTTGGCCCTGAGCCATGTAGGAGACACAGCATGCAGGAGAAGGTGCTCTGGTCAGACGAGACTGAAATTAGATTTTTTTTTCATCTTAATGCAACAAATTGTGACTGAACAAACACTGCCATTCCCAGGGTGAAACATGGTTTTGGCAGCATTATGTTACGGGGAGGCCTTTTTTAAGCAGGGACAGGAAAGTTTTTTAGAGGTAATGGGATCATGGACAGAACTTAATACAGGACAGAAAACATAGAAGAGAGTATGTGGCTATACTTCGAAATATATGTTGCGATATTCAAAGTTCAGCTTCCTAATATCTGTATTAATGTGCAACCCTATTGTGGTGAACCATGACTCAGACCCTGATCCTTCTTAAAAACAAACCTTAGAGCTGTCCTCCCACGTAATCCAACCAAAGAAGGGACTTTTAGCTTGTCTAGCTCTAAAAGAAAGCTTATGCACTTTGACTCCTCACTCTGAAAGCCATAGATTAGCCTGGCAAGCAGACCACCGATAAGAAATATTTTGGGAACGATGCCTAGCCATGTGACCTATGATCTGACCACACAGAGAGATACCTATGATAACTGACCAGACCACAGCATTATCAGCTGCTAAACTGCAAAAAACAACTAAACTCACATATGAACTTAAAACGAGACATCAGACCAGTGTTCTCTGAGCAGAGCTTAGAAGAGCTGGTCTTTAAACTGACTTTACGTTACGTTAGTGCAAGAATTATTTACAGACTGGTGTCAACAAATAAATACAGAACAATGTTTCCAGGGAAACAGATCAACAAATATTTATAGCAAATGCATATTCAATTTTCAGGATGATGTCGGCCAAAGCCTAGAAGACAGCAACAAAGAGATCTGAATAGAAGCCATTTATACAAATCAGCCAAATTACCGTAAATTCCGGACTAAGGAGCGCACTTGATTAAAGGCCGCATGCTCTAATTTTAGAAAGAAAACCAATTTTGTACTTGTACAGGCCGCACCGATGTTAAGCCGTGGGTGTCCCACGTATTATGATTTGCACAGAAAGATATTACAGGTGAGGATTTTCTTTACTTTTAATTTAATCCATATGGTATATAAACAAATGCATATTGCAAATGCTTTTTTTTAACAGTGGCTGTAACTTGGCCTTTAAATATACGTACGTTATCAGTAACACAGAGATTTCGTTGCTAATGCTTTTTTACTAAACAGTGCACGAACAACTTTCCAGTATCTCCTAACTGATTTACACTGCAGCCTACCAGGTCAAAAGTAATTGATCGCCTTCTTCATCTTCTTCCTGCGCACTGAAACCATCAAAGTCCTGTTCTTCAGTGTCCGAATTGAAAGAAAGACTTGAACAGCCTCAGGATCTCGTCACTCACTTCAGCCTCTTCGTTGTCGTTCTCACTTGAGTGCACCCGGTTCCCTTAATCACGCAGCAGTCCAGCCTTTCGAAACCCATTGGTGATTTTCCATGTTGATGAGGGTGAATATAAATTTACAATACTGGTAATTGAATTGTGAAAGTACTCTTGATTTATCGCACAAGTTCATTGGACCTCTTTGAACTACTCATCAATTTGATTGGTCTACTGTTACCAGGCAGACTGTTTTTGGCAGCATGAAAAAAAACATGCATTAGCCACACCGTTGTATAGGACACAGTGTTCAAAGTGTGTGAAAAAAGTAGCGGCTTATAATCCAGAATTTACGGTACTCCTCCTCTATTGACAGGAGCAGCCATGACAAAGTTCCTTATTGCACCGGTTGTCCGTTATTGATAAAGACCAAAGTAAATATTATAGAATGCCATGTATCATTTCCTTCAGCTTTCACAGTTACAACCTAATTCATGTTGGTCCGTTGCATATAATTCCAGTAAAATACATTGAACTTTGTGAAATGGTACAAAATGTGTGTGAACATTTCAAGGTGTATGAATAGTTTTGGAAGACACTTTGAAGAAACACCTACCCGTATGTTGTTGGGAAGAAAGGGTGTTTACTTAGCTAAATATCCTGCCTTTTATTGTCGTTCGGCTCTTAGTAAAGTGACATTAGGAGCCTGCTTGCTTGTTAAGTGCCCTGGTTAAGCAAGTCTGCAGCTGCTTATTCTGCCAACAGACACACCAAGTCTTTCTTTCAAAACATCATGTATCACTTGGTGGATCACATCTGGTATCCATGCTATGTCTGACTGTTTTTTACTTCGAAATTGTTGGAACGGACAACTTGGTCATCTTACACAGCTGACTGATGGCTCACAACAGCAGCTCCAATGACTTGTTGGAACTAAAGGAAAAAAGTTGATACATTTAAAATATTTTAATCAAGTTTTAATGCTTTAGCTTTTAACACTAGACAGATATATTTAGAAAGCAACTAAAGGTATTGTCACCTTTTAATAAATAAGGATCTTGTTTCATGTACACAATTGGAAGAGTTTTACCAACAATAAATCAATAAATTGCATGTCTTTGTCTCCTCAGTGAGAAGATAAGCATCTGTCCTGTCAGGAGTGATTTGGGCCAGTCAGTTCTTCGTTCTCCCACCTCAATCTGGGAGGGACGACGGGGGGGAGGAGGATGAGAAAATTACTAACATTCAACCTAGCAACCAAACCAACCAGTTGTCCAGATAAAGATGACACCCCGCACACACAGAAGAAAGAAGAATCAGAAAGGGTGGACTCGGCAACCCTTACTCTTCTATCAGCCCTCTTTTGTCCCTGCTTCTTCTCACTCTCTTCCTTCTTTATCTGATTGGAGTTGATCAGGCACACAGTGCTCCTCCTAGTGGACCACTCGCAGCACTGCATTTTTCTCCTCTCCCACGGCTGGTTTCTACTGTATGTAAAAATTGGACAAGCCTGACTTTTTCTTTCTTTTTTCTTTCTACCCCAGTTTATGTCTGTGCTGGCCATCAGGGAATCTTGTAAAATAACAATAGAGGATAAATATACAGTACCTATAAATACATGTATGATAAACAATGAGGAAAAAAATCAATCTCAGAGTGGGGGAAATGGCACTTGGTTTGTCTGTATCTGTTTTTCTTTGCCGACCGGCGCTGAAACTGAATGTTTGCATTTTTCTATAGTTGTGGAACACCAACTACAGGCCAGCCGATAAGTTTCTGAATCTGCAGGGCATCAGAGCAAACCCCTACCTTTTATTTCAAGAGTCTGACCCCCCCTTCCCTGTACTTATCTGACTGGTGTCACTCATAATGGGACTGTGGATAACATAGGGAACCGCTCTTCTGTCAACTCAGCACCACAGAACTTCTTCCCCTCCCTTGTAATACCACTACCTGTTTGTATATAATATTTCCAATTTCCAAGCCCCTCTGTTCACTCTGCCCATCCTTACTTTTTTTGTTTTTTATAATGTGTAAGGACAAAGTGAACCTTGCCGTTTAAAGCTTGGATGCTCCTTCTAAGAACTTGTCTGGTTCTGAGGGAGTCCATTGGGCAGAAAAGGGCAGGCTTTGCTGGTGAAAATTGAGCTATAAATTTTTTGGGAACTGAATTTTGCAAAGATTTATGTGTTCACCATGTATGACTTAGAAAGAAACAAATGCTAATAAAAAAAAAAAAAGGAAACCCGCAAGTTGTGTCAATTTAAAATACTCCAAGGATACCATGTTTTTAACTTGATCTCTAGTTTTAACTACTATTGTTTTGCATCTTGTGTTCTGAGGCGCTAAGAGCCCTGCAGGTACTCATCTTGTTTTCATTTACTAAAGGTGTCTGAATCAGTGATAACTGTAGCTCAACTAATTAAAAAAACTGATTCCAAAGTTAGATGTGGCAAAATGTGTCGGAAAATCCTGAATGTGTTCTACTCTCCATAAATTGATTAAAAAGCACCTGATTCTGGGGATTTTAACTCTAACATTTAAACTAAAGTTTAACACCTGCAGAGGTGCAGATGGCGTGGCAACCATGGTAACGCTATGTTTATTGTAAGCATCTGTGAGAGGTAGACACTGGAGATGTAAAAACAGAATGAATAGAATGAAGAAAATCTATATAATATATTACCTACAAAAATCTTGAATTGGTAAAAATGTTCCAGACCAATAAGGGGAAAATTAGACAAAAAAGCGGTATCATCGGAGGGAAAAAATCCTAAAATTCTATAATAAATAAAAACTCAAGTTTGTTAAACCTTGAACTTAAAAGCATCCAGTTGTTAATCTCCTTAAGCTGCTCACATTTTTGATATTGAAACATAACTAGTACTCTGAACTTGGGACATTTCACCAACAAATAAACCGCCTTTCTTCACACACGACTATAAATCATTTAAACTGCAACAAAACACTAACATTGAAACAACTATGGTAAAACGTAAACACCCAGTGACGGAATATACAGTGGCCCACTTCCATTAACGCAGCCAAATGAAATTTATTTTTAACACATTTCTTTCTGGTTTTTAGTTTTCTAAAGACATTTTTTAAAGCACATTTAACCTTAAACCTAATCTAATTGTCATGTTTGGTGTATGAAATTTTAAATGTTCACTGTAGTTTACATGTATGATGAAACTCTTTGGACCCAAAGAGTCTATTATAGTCTGTAATAATGTGACATTAAACCACATTGGCTTAATGAGTTACCAGAATCAACTGAAGCCGACAGTTTAAAAAAAAAGTTCAAATCCTTATTAACCTTTACTTCCATAGACAGAAATGCAGTGAAAACACTGCCTGTTCTATTCCAGATGAAACCATGAAGGACAATGTATCACATTTGTTTTCACTATAGAAGCGAGGAGAAAGGAATATTTTTGCCTGCAGTTTACAAATTGTAATGATTGCTGTATATAGTAAAAAAAATGCTTGATTCTGCTTTCCTGTGAATAACTAAAGTAGTTGAATAACCACTGCTTCTGAGAACTGCTTTCCATCTGTATAACATGGAGTTGATCAGCTTCTGCCACCTATGAACCGGTGTTCCAGCCCAGGATGGTTCCACAGGCGCAGCTTTTTGTCGTTTCTCAGGAATGGCATGTTTGATGTCAACCCCACAGGTTTTTGGTCCGGGGATTGGTCTGGCCTCTCATTGACGTTAGTCTTGCTGGCCTGGAACCAAGATGTTGCTCTCTTACTTTTGTTTTTGCCATTGTTGTTAGAAACACCCGTTTCAGGGGCGTTTCCTCCTTCGTCATAAGATAGCATGACCTCTTCAAGTATTTTGAGGTATTTGAACTGATCCCATGATACCCGATATGTGATAAGTAGGCCTAACACTATATTATAAGAACCCCCCTGTGTCACCAGGTTTTACAATGTACAGTGGCTGTAGTCGGTGTTTGGATGGAGGAATAACTTCTCCTTTGGCCAGTCACTGTTCTTTGGCACATTCTATGTTCCTCATTGCATATTTCCAACAGCGGGTCTTTGTGGGGTCTTCGTCCTGTAGCTTGCCTGCATATAGACATGTTCTAGTTGTTCCAGCACCCACAGGTAATACTAGACAATCTTACATCACCCTCTTTTTTTTAGCTGCTCTTTGGTTTATTTAAATAGTAAATTTCCATTTTCTGCAACATCTTTCAGGTTTAGATTTCCATTTAAAAGCATTTCATGTTTCAGCTGATCATGTTCTGCACATTATTTTCCCCATTTCTAAACTTTAATCACAGCACGCTGTTCTTCTGAACGTCGGGAACGACTCGGATCTTCAGAGAGGAATGGACTTGTACCATCATGTAGAGCCTTTGCTGCCTTATTCTTTAAATAAAACCACCTGTTTGACACGTTTGTCCACCTCACAGACTCATCACTATGATTTTGAAGACGTCCCCTTCAATTAATGATTTGGTTCCACAGAATGGGCAGCAGATATGTCACGGCTTTCTTTCTATTACTTTACTAGATCTGTTAGTAAATAGTTTGAAGAAATACTGTTTCTACCAAAGACAGTGATTTATCCATCAGGGATGATGGGTGACTGTGTAGAACATGGGTCTGCAACCTTTACAATCCAAAGAGCCCGTTCTGCCTAAAGTCCTGCCAAATAAAACTTTAGAATTGCAAATGCTACATGACCTTTTGATAAAAGACAACTCATAATCTTTGATAAATGTCTACTATTGGACATTTGCTGTAAACAATCACAGTTTTAGTTATATTTTTAGGTTTGAATTTCCAGAACAAACCTTAGCAAAAAAAAAAAGGATGGATTGTGATGCTATTTGTGGGGAGTTATGTAAAAAAAACAACACAGTGTCCCAACTTAATGAGACGAAAAATAATATAAAAAATAACGGCTGTGAGAATTCCATTTTTCTAACTGCCAAAACCAGCATTTGTTATATCTATAATTAAAAACATTAGTTGTTCTTTTAATCATTTTTAGCCAAAAGGTATTGAGAGCCACTGTGGGTTGCAGACCCCTGGTGTAGAACTAGAGTGCAGAAAGAGATCATGCAGTAGAAGGGGTTGGGTGGGAGAAGCTCTCTGAACAACTGGGTCTTCAAAGGTTTATTGAAGATGGATAAGGGTACATGTTCTGGTAGCGCTTGGTACGTCATTCCAACATTGTGGAACGACACATGAAAAGAGTTTGGATTGTTTTGTAGGCACTGCTAGCTGGCAATCCATCGGTGACCGGAGTGACTGAGTTGTGCCATAAGTCTTTGCGAGAGCATTCAGGTAGGCTATAACATCAGTGACTTGAATTTGATGTGAGCAGCTATTGTAGAAGATAAGCGAACAGAGGGCTGAGGTCTACTCTTTTAGGCAGATGAACAGCAGATGCACATCCACGTTCTGGACCATCTGCAGAGGTTTCACAGCACCAGTTAGAAGGACGCTGCAGTAGATCACCATAGACTGCAGCAGGAGCTGAGTGGATGTTGTTTATTACATTTTCGAATGGTATTAAATGATCAGCTAATTCATTTCTGCATAGTTGCATTGACAGCAGAGTAAAGCTGCTGAAATCCCTTTAATTAGACTGGCTGCTATAAAATGGGGACAAATAGATTTAAAGTTTAGCTATGGTTGCCTCCTAAGGTAAGTGGGCAGATGTACAGGGTTCCTACACAGTCTGAAAAAATATTAATTCCTTCTTCCATCCCTCTTTATTCTTCCTTCCGTGCTTTTTTCATTATTTTACTCTGCCTTTTGCTTGTATCTACTTATTATTTTCTTCTGTTTCTTTCTGTTTTCTTCCATTCTTTCTTTGGTTTGTTCCTTCCTTCCACCCCTCTTGTTTGGTCATCCCTTCCTTCTTCCTCTCCTTTTTACTTCTTTTCTTTTTTCCTATATTCATTCTTTTCTTTATTTGTTTCTTTTTCTTCAGTCCATTTCTTTTTTCCTTCATTTAATCTGTCATTCCTTGCTTTATTTCTTCATTGGATTCTGTCATTTCTTCCTTCTCTCCATTGTTCTGTCCATACTTTTTCCAATTCTTTTTGTTTTCTTATATCTGGTTTTTCTAGGTTCTGCATATAAAGCTTGACCACTGTAGAAACATCAGCCATAAATTCATAATTAGCTTTGTATTTACATGAAAACAGATCAAATGCCTGAGAGCTCTGGGATCTGGAGACTAGAAAATTACGGATTTTTGACTTGAAATATATGTAGGAAACCTAGATGTTTAAAATATTTCAAATGAAAAAACTGTTTTGTTTTGATACTCGTGAATGTCTAGGTGAGAAGTTCAGCTTCAGTAAAGACTCCAGGATGTATCAGGAGGATCTACGTCTGCTTATAGATTCATGTTGCCACCAGGCCAATGCCTGCTTAAAATTAGCAGTAGGCAAAAGCAACAACGTTATGACATGAAGGGCAGCAAAGAAGAAATTTATTTTCACGAATAAAGACTAATGGAGAGAAGAAGAAAAGTAAAGTTATCTTCTTTCCATTTATTTGTGGCATTTAGAAAACCTTTCATCTGCAGATGAAAAGGTAAGAGCTGCCAACATTCTACCCAAGAACATTGCTGTGGACAATCCAGGAATCATGGATTGATCCAGAATTATGAGCTTTGTCTAACAAACAACACTGACAAAGCAACTGAAAGGTCAGGACTTTCACATTTTAAACTTCTTGCCATAAAATCATCCCAGACGGTAACAGCGACACCTAGTGGTAATTTTGCATCATTGAGCTGACAAGCCTCGAGACTTTTACATAGGAGATTGAAGAACTTTCAGAGTTCTCAGTCTTTTATTTAACACATTTTGAAAGAATGTGTTTTTTGAGAAAAAACCTGCAAAAAAACCAGAGACTAATGAAGTCTTTAGATGGACGGATACAGAGTGGAATATCTTTGGTAAATTGGCTTTTCTTTTGTATAAGATGTTTCACCTCTTATCCAAAGTTCTGGATGATTAAGATTAGAATGTGACGGGGGATAAAGTCGGTAGTCAATCGTTTTTGAGACTTTATTTTCCTTTTTCACTTTATCCATTCCTGGAAAACACTCGGGTTCCATTCTGTTTTAGATAGATAGTTATCAGAAAAGGTTTCCTCTGCCTTCTGAGCATATTTTACATTTCACATATTCCCCCCAGCAGTACCTGGTGCTAGTTTTGCATCTGAATGAGAAGCAGCACCTTCAGGCCAGTGTGCAAGAAATCGTTATCCGAACATCATTATGTATGTAAACCTTTGCCTCACTGAAGTTCTTCAAGGCAGGGTTTGAATACACAATTCCTTGCAAAAGTATTCACACTCAGTGATTTTTCTCACAATGTATTGTCACAAATTTCAATGTATTTTATTTGGACGTCTGTGACAGCCTATAATTGTTAAGGGAAAGACAAATAGGAAGAAATTGGCATTTGGGTTTTGATTTTTTTTTTTTTACAAAAAAACATCTGTAAAGTGTGGCATGAATTTATCTTCAACCTACTTAGTCAATACTTTGTAGAACCACATTTTACTACAATTATTTTGCAGCAGTAAGCATTCTTCAGCAGGACCGCATGATGTAGCCACCACTGGTTTTAACCATAGGGATGGTGTGTTTAGGGTCATGTGCAGTTTTAGTTTTCCATCACAGATTGCATTTTACATCTCTGCCAAAAAGTTGAAGTTTGGTCTCATCTGACCAGAGCACCTTCCTCCCACACGCTGTGTCCTTCAAACAGCCTGTGGCCATCTAGAAATGGTACTCCTTATAGCTTTCTTTTATCAGTGACTTTCTTCTGGACACTCAACAGTGTCTGCAATTCTGGAGTTAATATGGCTATTTCTCTGATAAATACTCCCTTTGACCTGTCATTGCAGGCGGATGACCGTGTCTTGGTAGGTTTGTGCTTGTGCCATACTTGGGATATTGTTTTATGATCTAATTCTGCTTCAAACCTTTCAATAACCTTGTCCATGTGTTCCTTGGTCTTAATTGTGAAGTTTGTTCGCTTGTTCTCTCACTAATTATGTTACTTCTAAAGGCAGTTGCATTTTTTAATTTAGCATTCAAATTTTTATGCATTAGTAGATGTAAAGATGTAAATGTGGAGAGGTTCAAGCCACGGTGTTTTTGCATGACACTGAATGCCAAAGACGGTAAGAAACTTCTCTGCAAGTCATGAACCAGCGGTTCATCCGCCGGCTTCAGGCTCATGAAGAGGCTTATGTACGTTTTCTGCGGGGAGGAGAAGGGAGCCAGACAGGCGACAGTGAACACTGTCTTGGCTTTAGGGCACAGGCGCGGGAGCCAATGAGAAGGAGACATCAACTCCTCTCTGTCCTGCCTGGCTTGGCTCAGCTCGGCGCGCCCTGTAATTAGGAGCTCTTGCTGGGTTGGGCGCCGCCCGCCACGGTGGACAGCCTGGCTGGCTGCTGCGTCAAGGGAGTTTGTGAACGCCAGCTCCACACTGACTGAGGGTAGCAGAAGTTTACATCGAGCAGGGCCAAGTCCAAAGCAAACTGAAACAACTAAAGGCATTAGTTTAAAATGAACATACAATCGTCACCTGTCTTTGAGGAGAAGAAACCTTCCCTGCCCGCAGGTGTGGGGACCTCTGTCTCCACCAGGGACTCCCCTCCGACCCTGCCGGAGTCCACCGCTGACGCGGGCTTCTACAGCGGGCAGAGCGCGCTGCACGGCTCGCAGGACTTTTACGTAGCGCAGCAGCCGTACGGAGCTCCTCACATGAACCCGTACACCTACCACCACTACAACCTGAACGGGATGGCTCCCAGCGGCGCTTACTCAGTGGGCAAGGCGGAATACCCGTACCCGCATGCGGCATACAGAGAGCACGGAGCGTTCGGCAGGGAGATGCAGTCTGCGCTGCAAGAAGGTGGTAAGAAAAAAAAAATTATTAATCTAAAACATCTGCTTCATTACTTCATCATTTTTGGCTTGTTTGACTTAATGTTTCCAATCAGTAGACCCCACTAAATCCACTCAAATCCATTTCCCAAGTCATTTCAAACAGACCCTTATCATCCTAAAATAGTAGACGGACTTACACTATGTTACCCACCGTTTATTTCATCTGGTAAACATCTGTAAAGACAGTGAAAATACAATTACATTTGATTGATTAGAATTTTAAACGGAAAAAATGAATACTTCTATAACAATAATGCAATTATATAAAAAAAGATATTACAGTAAATTGGACTTTTCCATAAGTCACGTATCCTTATTATAGTTTAAACAGTTTATTTATTTCGTGTACCCAAGCTTCAAATCACAAATATGCAGGAGTAATACAATTATAAGTACATCTTTATTACTACTCAAGCATTGTTATTTTTGATTTCTAAAGGTGGTTATTTGTGACCTTTTGTGTCCTGTTCAACACTCTTCACCTACTCTAAAAAAAGTTAATTTTCTTCTTAATTTTACTTTTAAGAAGGTAAATGCCACTTAGGCTTATTAATATTGGTTAGTTTAGTTGTAACTTAAAGCAGTGAAGCTTTATGAGATTACAAGTTGTGGTGTAGCACTACAGCCAGTTCAACAGGTACGGCGGTTCATGATATGTGGTTTACAAGGTGAAACAAGATCTTAGCAGAATTCCAAGGAAAACTAAGGATCCTGAGATTTATTTTGTCTTCGCATATAGAAAATGTTGGAGATTATAAAGAACCTGTAGCCAGAGTACAATAGTGTAGAATGAGTCAATGTGTTCCTGTTTTCATGCTTGTCTAATTCTACAAGTGGTCCTGATGCCAGAAAAAACTTGTTTTTCTGTTTTTACAAATAAAATAAAAAAAATCATAAATCTCAAACAGTCTCCTAAGGAAGCTCTGTTTAGTCTAGAAGTATCCACCTAAGGTTTGACCTCTGTTAGTGTTTTAGATTTTGGACCTTTAAGCTGAAGAAACGCAGTCCAGATTCCCAAACAAACTGTTAAGAAGGCCTTAATTTTAGCACTGAGGAGGCTCTGAAGCTGATGCTGACTTCAGCACTGTTAATGACCAGACACAGTATTTTTATATCATTTGTAGGTTATTTGTGTCTTATCCTTGACTGATACTGTTTCTATTGTCTTCTTCCATGCTTATGTCACCAGCCAGCCCAATGTGCAGTCTGCCTTATCAGTCAGCTCCAATATGCAACCAGAACACAACATAAGAAGTGCTTTTCTTCGTTCTTCAAAATAAGAGTCTAGCTACAGGACAAGCTGAAAACACTCTCCTTCATATTCAGGGCTCATAATAAGAGCCTAAAATAAACAGTAGCTATGTAGCACTATGTGTGATGACCTTAACTTTGATGACAAATATTTTATATTTACCTATCTTGAATTCTCATTCGATGACATATCGCTCTACAGACTGCAGTTAATATCTTACCACCAGTAGAAACCTTATAATGTTTTCATTCTGCTAAAGCTAACAGCTAGTCAGAGAACCCAATGTGGTTCATGCTAACAGTACTGTACTGGTTTTTACACTGCATTGCATCCAATAGTTACTTCGACTGGACAACTCGTTCGATTCTCTGCACATGTTTCACAGGGAAGATTATTAGCAGTACACAAGATCCAATAGCTCCTTTTCAAGTGTTAACAATAATTAGGTTCATAAAAAAAAAAAAAAACACTGTAATGTTTTTTATTTATTTATTTTTTTACAAATTTGAGTTATTTAGGTCCGGTAAAAGCAAGTTGTATAAAGTTTAGAATTTACACTGAGTCCCTACATATAATTAAATTGAAACTGAAATTCAAAACTGAATGTTACATTAATTTACCTCAGGTCCAGTTTAAAAGCTAGTGAGATGTGCTTTCCTCAGTTGCCAGGCTAAAGGCTCATAGCAATACTAGTTGATAATAATGTATTATTCAGTACTTTTTGCATACAAAGACAACATATTTGCAATAGGAGGTTGATCTGCTCCATATGTGTGTCTTCTTTGATGATATATCAACTACCAGAAATATAAATAAACTGGTTACTAAAACAGTTATTGCTATGTTTTATATGTGCAGCAGCCATTTTAAATTTTGTACTTGGAAATATTACGGGGACCTCCAACTCTTAGGTTGGAAATCTGACTTTTATGGAGCCTTTCCAAATGGCTACTCAAAAATGTTGAGTTCTGTGTTTAAATGTATCAATTGTGCTGTGAAAAAAATTACGGCAGTTCTGGTAACAGCAAGGCCTAGAAATGTTCCACTGTAATTGGGTCTGAAATTGTAATACAAAACCTTTTATGCTTAAATGCAATAAATAAACAATTTAATGTATAGTAAAGGTTAATATGCTACTAGAGATCTTGTAATATTAAAATGCCATGGTAGCAGTTATCCAAGTGAATTATTTCCTGTAAAGCTCTATCAGGTCTGTCGACATGTGACTTTTTGTGGTGAATTGAGTTAAAATTTTATTATTGGTGCTGCATATGAAAACATGTTCAGCTGGCACCTTGTATTTATTTTTGAAACTCTTTTTTTGAAGTAAGAAAGGAAGTAGTTCATGGATTGCTCTGCAGTAAAAACACTAGGTTAAAAAGCTTCGAAGAAATCCTCACTACTTTTAAATTGTTTGTCTGGCAGCTCATTGTCTACTCGATAGAAAAAGAAACAATGGCAGAGTTGCAGAACAGATACAAGTGATTTCTAAGCACTGTGATAAGGCTTCTTCTGGCTAACAAAATGCTAAAGTTAACTCCTACTTCATAGTTTCCTAATGACACTAAACTAAAGGGCTATTTCACAGTTTTTACCAGAGCTTGGGCTGTTCGACCATGTGTGGTTCAAAACATAAAATGCTGATCAAACAGGGTTTTGATTGTTCTACACTGAACAGAGATGTTTTTAAAACACAGTCTGAGATTTATTCTCTTTCAGAAATGACAAAAAGGAGAATTTTACATTCCTTTTTGGCAGTAGGACCACGTTAAAATTAGTCAAGCATAAAAACTGTAATATTTGGACAAATCAATCATGGACTGTATTTTTTATTTGGTTGTTATAAAACCTTTATTTGTAATAACAGAAACCCAAGGATTCTTAGTTTTCTCAAAAATGTGGTTAAACTCTCGTCTTGGTCTCACAAACCAAATATCATGTATAGTCTGGTCTAGTGAGCTGGATTTATATAACATGTAAATGTTTTGATTGACAACCCACCAATCCTCCCATAATTCTGATAATGGATGGACAAAATCCACATCTGCTAAAATGCATGTTCTGCTCATGAACTAATTAAGCGTTAGTAGTTCATTGTTGATGCTGAGAAATCAGACAATTGGAGGGACGATGAAAGGCCAGGCATGAGACATTTTTACCCAGGGTCACTGTTATGTCATTTATTAAATAAACAATTTTAGACCATTTAGAATTTAAGGGAAGACATCAGTTTGAGGGGTGAGGATGCCACAACACTAGTTGACGTTAACCAAAGATAGGCTTAAACATGTTCCATTTAAACTAAAATATTGCATAAAAATACAAGTGTTGCTCTAAATTGCGTTGCAGAGCACAAACACCATCATTTTGTGCAACAATTATTGTCAAGACTCTCAGTTTGCCCTCAAAAACTACGTTTATTTGGCTCTTCCTCAAGCTTTGTAGGGCATCCGTGCACACCGGAGGTGGGAAAACAAGAGAGACTGGTGTTCTTTTGGCATTCCAGTTGGGAGTTGACTCCTGGAAATGGCCCCAGGGGACTTTGGCCCACTGCCACGATATATCAGGTGTCACGGCATGTCAGCCAGCCTTGGCCTTTGAATCATCCGCCGTTGAAAAGTTCCTTATCACGCAAGGCTCAGAAGTCACGCCCAAACAAATAAATAAACAAACAAGGATGCCAATAAGCGATGTTTTATTTCTCATGTGTGCATTTATTTGGATCTAAAACATGCATTACAGATTGGTTTGAATGTACAGCATTTTTAATTTCACAGCTTATTCAGTCCACGTTTTAAAATGATTTTTTAAATTTGAAGCATGAAGTAAAAATTCAGGTTCCAGAATCCTTCCGTCCTCTCAGAAGTATCCTGTCATACGAAGCTATGCAATCATCTCAAGCCAACCCTCTTTCTTTATCCTTGGCTTCAAAGCATCCAGACTGCTGCTGTAAACTGCTGCTGTGGTTTAAACATTCAGTATTTATTCAGGCGTTCTTTAAAGTCTCTTTTTTCACGCTAGTTCTGTTCGGTACCTAATAATTTTTTTTTTGTTGGTTGTTTGTTCAAGTCACTTAACTCTGACTTTAACTTAATTGGGCATAGACATGTTCCAAAACTTTTAACACATAAAACATATCTTAGCAAAGAACACATTTTACTCTACAAGAGTTAAATCAGAACTATCAAAATTGTTGCTAAAATGTGTCTAAAGCAGAGATTTGCCTTGGGTTTGGCTCAGTGGACTGGGCTTAAAACAGGCTAGAAAAACGAAGACAATGTCCAAAGAAAACAATTTTGCCTTTAGTAAACTTTCAGTAATCCTGGCAAATTATAGCTCTAAGATCACTTTAAGGATTTAAAAAAGTTCTTAGATTCTGCAACAGCATTTTTTCTGTTGGCTAGCAGGCTGCTAAACACTGTGTGACTATTCCTTCTGCAGTGTAATATTTCTTATACATGCATGGCACAGAATTAAACTTTTGCTTTCTTACTATTTTCATATTTAAATAAATATACATTTTATACTCCTATTTCTAATTTAACTGGGAATGTTTTTTTCCCTTCTGAGCCAATGGAACATTTTCCGTGAGAAAACAAAAATCTTTACAGCGATCTAACTGCTTTTATTTGAAAGAAACAATAACTCATACTACTTCTAAAATTTTGCAGTGTATAGATTATTATTTATTTTACATCTACTTATTCTATGTTCACTTATTACACCTCATGTCATCCATATTTATTTATCGTTAATTTAATTTTGATGCACAGATCTCAGCAGAAATATATTAAAATCATCTACTATATGTAGCAGCAGTTTTCAAGATCTTATGGCATCGAATATTATAATTTTTTTTGTTGTTCTGCTCGTTATAAAGTAACAGCGGCAGTCTAATATTAGCTGGTTAATTAATTGGGCCACCAGCTCATGCTGTCCTTTGCTTGTCAGCAGTATTTTTAAAACAGTGTTACCTCATTAAGAGTGGTGAGTGGCACTCCTGAGGTCACCGCACCATGAATGTCTGTACAGGTGATTTCATCTCACTTTAAGGAGTCAGAGAAAACAGTGGTCCTGCTAACACTTTTACTGAAATCTTATTAAAAGGACTTCATACATTAGGGCAGAAACCTGCTTTGACAAAGCTTGCTAACTGTAGTTTTAAGCAGCATTTTGTTTTGTGTTGATTTTTGAGTTCTATACCATTACCATCCACGTTTTGCATGACTGGAAACACTTAACCTAATAACCTAATTAGTCTTACTTTGAAGTGAAAGAAAAGTAAAACACGCAGCAGCAGGTGGGGGAGGGGCAGAGTTGTGTTATGTTCTACACAACCAGAAAACAGCAATGATCCGACACTTTCGTTGATATTTAAAGGAGAAACGCAAAGCTATAGCTGATTGCTAATTGTTGCTAATTGTAGCACCAGCGTGACCTTATAAGGAGAGGTTTCCACAATGTGACTATTTTGAGGTGACAAGGAATGTTAGGAAAAAAAAAAAATCAAATACAAATACCATCAGTGTGCAGCAACAGGTGGAGGAAGGGCAGCAATGTTACTCTATGCTTTATAGAGTCGGTAAAAAAAATCAGTGATTCTGGCACTTTCTCTGACACATTGTTAACTTTAAACTGAAGGAGCTTTGTGGTGTAAAATTTTAGCAATTGAGAAACAGTAACCTTGATACCAGTAACCCTCTCATGCCTAGTGTCTAGTGTGGGTGACCAGGACCTTATAATGTGGGAATTCTGTTTTTTAAGATTATTCTCTTGAAATTTGTTTTAGAAATATAATAAATGTCATTAACCAGTTCTATAACATATAAATGCTTACCAAGTCATCAAATGCATTCAGTTCCTTACTAGTTTTCTTCTGATTTAGGAATACATATTGTTTTCATTCTGCTGAAATTTACTAAACAATTTGTTTTTCAAGCAACATTTCCTGCTAGAATACCAGTGCAACTTGGGAGTATTCTACCCAAGCAGGCATTTAGGCTACAGCAACAGTACCAATAAATCTCTGTCTCCTTCCCCCAGTTGTGGGAAACTCTGAGACCAAATTATAAGTTCACAGTGCTAGAGGAATTTCTTTGAAAGTTCTATGTTGCAGAAGCCGCAGCTATTTTTCTGCTACAACCTCTCAGTTCGGACTTTCCTCCAGAGAGCTCTTATAAAATATTTGTGTGACAAAGCAGGAGAGGGAACAGTATCATTGATTTTTGCCCTTTCGCCTCGGCACAGTGAAAGAGGAACCGGACCTGGAAGTCCGGATGGTCAACGGGAAACCCAAGAAGGTCCGCAAACCCCGGACCATCTATTCCAGTTACCAGCTGGCCGTGCTGCAGAGCAGATTCCAGTCGGCCCAGTACCTGGCTCTACCGGAGCGGGCTGAGCTGGCTGCGCAGCTGGGCCTCACCCAAACGCAGGTAAGGCTGTAAGGCAACCATCTTGTTCCGTTGATTTCTGTGTAGAAACAAAAGATGTTTCAGAAGAAGTTATGACACATCTGTTAGCTGGAGCTGTTCAGTTCAAATGTCAGGATGTCCAGACGGACTAGAATGTTCAGGATTAATGACGGAAATTACATTTAAAAAGGAATAAAAAATACAGGTGTAAGTAATAGAAATACAGGATATTTGCTGAATGATTTTAAGGAAAAAGACTTCAAACTTAATCTTGGCTTTGAGCTGTTTTAATTCACACATTTTGCTTTTGGTTAAAATAAAAGAATCTGTAGGTAGTTGAGGACTTTAAGCTGTTTTGTATGAGTTGAAAAGATGAAATCTGCAAAAAAGAATAGTATAGTAGTTAAGATAAAATAAACATGTGAAATCTATTATTTCTAGTATAAATAAAACACATTTATCAAAACCACATATAATAAGCGAGATACAAGATGCAAGGAATGTTTCTCAATAGTTGACAGTTATTGCAGGAAGATTTTGCAGCTTGTTATTTAAAGTCATAATCTTTACACTAATGATTTACTACCAGTCATCTTCACTGTAGTGATAACATTCAAACTTGAGGTATGGTTTGTTTTATTGTGGCTGTTGTAGATCATTATTCAGCGTTATCCTTGAGTGACTCTCACAAGCATATCAAACACCCCCATCTGTTTTATATATGTAGAAAGCCCCATTACATAAGGTACGTGATTTCATTGGTATGATAAGCCAACACACATCGGAATTTAGCTGATTTTCTTTAAAGGACTTGTAGTATATGCTGAAAAAAGACACAAGTTACCAAGAAAAGTTGTTAGACATTTGCAGAAAAAACATTACCTCCTCTTCTACCTAACAAACATCATTTCATTTTAACTTTTCTCATGCCACTCTTTTTGAGTCTCTAAATGAGTTTTGTAAGGAGTATCAACTTAAATTTTCTTAATAGAAAAACTGAGAAATTGACAGGTAACTTGAATTGACAGATTTTTAGCTTGTTCTCAGTGCTAAAACTTTTCGGTGTGGAATTTACAACTGTGGGAAGGTGATTAAAAGCTACCTATTCTCAGCATCACTACCATGTTTAAAATTAGGTCAATGAAAGAAGAAAGCTTTAAGAAGCTCCTAAAATGTAAACGGTAAATTTTCTGAATGTCGAAATCAATATCTGGTAAAATTAGAAATCACTAACAAATCCCTGATTGGTTTATTAAGGAAACATTGATCTGTGTTTATCCGAAATGAAGTTACAGAAAAAAGATATCTAAACAAATCTCTATTAGTCAATACAAATCTCAGCAATAAACATTTACAGGAAAATGCAAAGAACTTCTATCTCCATCTCTTCCACAAGCAACAAAAGGAAACTATTGATTCTATGTTCTAAACTTGTCAAGCAGATAATTTTAATTATTTTCAATTTTGGCCTGCTTGCAAAATATTATGTGTAGTGGAAAAGTAACACTGCACATGACCCTGAGCACACCATCTCCACAGAGAAACATGCTGGTGGTGGCATCATGCTTTGGGGATGTGTCTTCCGCAGGGACAGGGAAGCTAATCAGAGTAGACGGTAAGATGGATGGAGCGAAATGCAATTAGTTCTTGCAATAAACGCTGTTAGAAACTGCAAATAACTTGAGACTGGAGTAGAGGTTCAAGTCAAAGTTGCAACTAGAAGAAATGCAGAAAAATGCAGGCGTCATGAAAACAATTGCAGGGCACTATTGGAATTAGTTTGCTTCCTCCTATGAGTTACAGTAAAGTTTGTCAAAAAAGCCTTACAATGTGCTTTTAAATGTTCTTTGTTCTAGGTCAAAATTTGGTTCCAGAATCGACGCTCTAAGTTTAAGAAGCTGTACAAGAACGGAGAGTTTCCTCTTGGGGAAATACCTTGCGAACATAGCCCAGATGCCAGCGATTCCATGGCGTGCAACTCTCCTCCGTCCCCAGCTATGTGGGACAACACTACCAGCAGCAACAATACAAATGGCAGCATAAGCAACATCAACGACACAAATAGCAGTGGCCTCAAGAATAATGCATTGCTGGATCCTGCCAGCAGAGGCCAGGGGCCGTATCAGCCTCCAATCAATTCCTCTCCAGCTTACATGGATGGGTTTGCGCAGCACAACTGGTACCAGCAGCAGGGGGCACATTTAGGTTTGGCACAGTCGGGCCAGATGCACCACACACCACCTACAGGACCATCAGATACACAGAGTATGCGAACCATCTACTGAGCCCATGAATCTGGACACTCGACAGCATTTTGCCTGAAGCCCTGTGCTGAAAAACTAGAGGGATATTTTTTTTTCTTTTCAGAGGAATTACAGCTTTGCTGTGACCCAAATTACTTAACAGACAAGAGACACAAGAAATGACTTGTAAAAACTACAAATGGGGGCTGATAAACAGTGTCCACTTCAAATATTTCCTCCACCACTCCCATGTTGGACTCAAAACCTTGTGGGAGATTACATGGATTGAAGTGTTTTGCACTGCTTAAGGTGGAAACATAAGAGGTGGGGAGATAATATTATGTGAATTATTTTTTCTATATGAAGTGTCTCCATATTTAATGTAGAAACCTTTAATTATTTGGTCATTCATAAATTATGTTCCGAACATGTCCTCCGTCTTTTCCCTACTGAAACAACATGCTACTGAAAATCATTGCTGGACTTTACCAACCAATAAGACTATTGAGGTAAACCCCTTTCCTATCGGTGTAAAACAAGGACTTAGTACAATTTTACTATCTTTGTGTTAAACTAAGCTTAGACTGATGTAACACTCCTCTGTGCTTTGAGCAATGTACAGCAACAACCTAGGCCAAACTGTGGTAAGTTTTTCAAATTGTTTTTATACGTCTCTGGTTCTCCCGTATAGAAACGCACTGCAATCAAAGTTGTGTTGTGGGGAAGTGAGGTTGTGTAATTAGGGAAAAGACCGTGCAACTGTGAGGCAATTACTTGTAATTACTACAAAGTTTAATACGAGATGCCGGAGAAATCAGCTACTGACCCATTTTCATCTAGAAACTCTTCATCAGAGACTCAAAAACCCAATCTGTCCTTATCAGAGAATAATCACAACACTCTTTGGTGTGGAGGTTGATACTCAGGGAAGAAGACTTAAAGCTAATAATTTTCAGCATCAGGGAGGTGTTTACATTGACGTCAGAGAGAGCACAACAATGTGAAACTGTTTTTTCACAACTTGCTGAGACATGTCTATAGATCATTCAGGCTGGGAGGGAGAGAGAGAGAGAGAGAGACTTCAGCAGACAACAGGAAGGCTGAACTTATTATCAAAGTTGTTCTGTTTTATGTTTTCAGCGCTCCACCTATGTTTGTCATGGAGCATGCTGGAACTGGAAATGCTGGCAGCCTTTTGGAAATCTTAAAGTTTAGGCTCTACATCCTCTACACAAATGTTTTAGGAAGATTAGCTGAGGTTATCACTAAGATAAGATGCTAAATACTGATTAAAATCTAATCTCTGAAATCATTTGGTCTGTTTTAAAATAGCACAACCCTCTTTTACAGCAACAGCTCACTCGCTCATGCTATGTCTTCACCTCTACTTCAGCTTTGCAAAAAACAGACTGTAAATCGGCTACAAATCACTGATCAGTGTATCCCGAATTATCATAAACAATGTGAAAATGTTACTTTTAATTTACTACAAAAATGCTTAGTTGCTTTCTTTTTGTTCATTACATAGTTGTAAGCCCTGGATTTGTTTTCCAATTAGGACATTTATCTTCTAGTGTTTTTCAATCTAAGGAATATATATTGCTGAATGAAATCCAGAGGTCAGTGTTCATCCAATTCATCCCAGGAATAATAGATGACAAATACTGATGTGAGGATGCACGGTGGCGGAGTTGGTAGCATTGTTGCCTTGAAGCGAGAAGATCCTGGGTTTGACTCCCGGCCGGGGGTCTTTCTGCATGGAGATTGCATGTTCTTCCCGTGCATGTGTGAGTTCTCAGCAGGTACTCCGGTTTCCTCCCACAGTCCAAAAACATGACTGTCAGGTTAATTGGTCTGTCTAAATTGCCCTTAGGTGTGAATGGATGTCTGCATGGTTGTTTGTCGTGTATGTCTGTATGTTACCCTGCAATGGATTGGGTGTTCCCTGCCTCTCGCTCGTAGACTGCTGGAGATAGGCACCAGCTTCCCCTTGATCCACTATGGAATAAGCGATATAGAAGATGAATAAATGAATGAAAATACTGATGGTAAAAAGCTTTGAATCCATGCTTTCCAGATATTACTCTAATGTCTAACAACATCTCCTTTAGAGACCTCTTTCTGGGCTACATTGATAAAAAAGTTTGCATTGATGAGAAGATTCAAGTCATGGTTAAAAATTTTTCATCCATTCTGATTCATTTATAATTATGTAAGTTTTAGCTACTACCTTTTCCTTTTGTCAGTTCAATTTGTTTATATTTGTCAGTGTTAAAATCGAATCGACATTCAGTTGAATTGAGTTATCACTTTCCTTATATGTGATAACTCTGTTAATGTCTTCATTTAAGTTAAATGCAGTCAGTTTTTCCCTCAGATTTCGAAATTTATTTTAGTAAGAAAGACATCTGTCACAAAAATGCCATAGCGGTTCATGCAAACACAGTTTTATAATTTTTTTAACTGATGTGACATCTGAATTAATGTATTTTTGTTTTACTTATTTCTTCAAACTTAGCAGTCTGTGCTAAAGTTTGAGGACTTTATTTTGAACTGAAAAGGAAGTAGTTGGTGTGTTGCCCAGTCGTTTTCAACAGAGTCGACTAATAAAGACTACCTGCTGGACTCACTTGCAACACTCATTCAAGAAAACCTCGACCACTATTAAAACATCTGTGTGGCAACGTCCTGGGTAGTTGGTAGAAAAAGGAAACAGTAACAAAGTGACAGACAAGATATGAAGATTTGTAAGCACTGTGAGAATACAGCGACTGGCTAACCTTTAGCCGCTAATGACATCAGCGTCTTATTTTGAGATAAACTAATGGTTATTTCACACAGGTTTCATATAAATGTTCCTCTACAAATTCTACACTATTCCACACAAATATTCTGAGCTTTCTGGCACTTTTTCCTTACTTTTTAACGTTTGAATTCAAAATCATCTAATCTGTAATTAGATCATTCTGCACTTATTACATATTCTGTAAAACAGTTTGTAATTTGTGAAACCTTTATTCTATTTGTAAAAATTAAAGTAGAGATTCTTAGATTCCCCCAAAATATTGCAAAAGACCTGCTTAATTTTTTTCTTGTGAAATCAATGTTGCAAATCGCTGAGCTAGAATATCATAACACTCCTCTTTGAACAGCAATGAAATTGTTGATCTTTGCAAAAATGACATATCTGCATAGTTTCTCTGACCAGATCTGTTTATTTCGCAGTGCATGTTTGACACGGGAACACAAAAAAGAAAAACATTCATTCCCTGCTTTTTTTACAAGGCAATAACAGTTTTAGACCAGAATTATTTTAGGATATAAAAAAAGTCTGAAGCCTACATTTAGCCATTTTTGGATCTGTATGTGAGCACAGTATTATCTCCTCAGGATTTAGGAGCAGATAAAACCTAAGATTGTCAGATGTCTCCTACGTACCTTCTGTAAGAAAAATTGTTTTTTACTGTCTACCCTGTTTCTTCATTAACTAATTTTACAACTGAAGAACTTCAAAGGTTTTCATACATACCAAATGCCAAAATGTGCATTTGAGACTTTAAGATGTTGCACCACTAGTAGAATATTTGTGTGACATTAACATCACCAGCAGATTAACAGAACTAGTTATGGCATGCAAAATGATTTATTTTAATTTTGCAGGACTCTATTTCAGGTGTAAACCTCAACACAGTAGAATGATAATATGTTAATTGCCAATTTGTAACTTCGAAACTGAAATGTATTAGATCACCGTTACCTTGGTGACATCGCATCACATTTTTCTTTTATTTTTTACCTTGGATTAACGACCACTTTTTCCCCATGCTCGGCATATGCTTATTGCCATGTATTTTATCACCCAATTTGCCCTTATCAGTGCAAATAGACACAGGCTGATTAAAAACAAAATAAAAGCTGGAACCTATTGCTAGAAAATTTTGAAAAACTCAGGTTTTTATTTATACTTTCAATTGTAAATATGAGAAAGTACAATGCCATGTGCCTTTAAGTATTTTTTGTTTGTTTTTCATTTAATAAAATTAACATTTAATGTACTTCACTTGTGTTTATTTCTGGATGCATTTACCTGTGAATGCGACACACACACACACACACTGTGCTGTTGTGCTGGCGGTGCTTTCCCAGCAAATCTGTTGGAGTGAGTCAGACAGCAGACACAGGTTGCACCCAGCTATATATTTTACATTTGCATGCAGAGTTCGTGTAAAGAAGGCTGTGGGAGGTGACGATGCTGCAGACACACCGGAGTCTGGAGATGCTAATAACACACCGCTGACACTGAGAGAGATGGGTGTCGAATGCTTTCATGTGGGATCCAGTTGGAAAGGAGAGGAGGTTTTGTGTATATAACTTGCAAACACAGACAGAGCCAGGGCGTGACAAGGTAGAAAAATAACAATTAAAATAATATTTTTACACAACTTTGCTGAACACATATTTGAATTTTTCAATGTGAAATTACTGTTAGCGAAGTGAAAGTTTCACCATTAGCTTGGCCAATAAAAAGTGCAAAGCAATGAATATTGGTCACTTTTTTTCATATCAACATTATGAGCACAGTGCATTTTGTTTAAATTTGTGTGATAGACAAACAGCAAGTAGTGCATAATTGGGAAGTGAAAGAAAAATGATCTATGTTGTAAATCGTGCCATTTATTCCCCCTTTCTTTGAGATCCCTAAATAAAATCCATTTGAATGAGGTGCAATGAAACAAGTCATTTAATTAGTAAATACAGTCCGTCTGTTCTGTGAAGGCCTCAGAGGTTTGTTATACAGAACACTAATGCACAAACAGCATCATGAAGCATTTTCAATAACTCTCAATAATAATGATTCTCAATAAGCAGCAGAGGACTAGTGTTGTTGGCAGAATCTGTTGACAAGACAATTTTACGTTTTGTTCTAGTCTAATCTGGTATTTATGTTGAATGGCAAGAAGGAAGACATCGGTGAGCCTAACCTCATAAATAAACGGATGAGGGGTGGGGTACATGCTGGAGAGGTAGCTTGTCCGTTGCAGAACTAACACACAGAGCCAGACAACCATCCACACAAAAATGTGTACTCAAAAGCAATTTAAAGTCAGCAGTACACAGCAAAAAGCACCTCATGAACAAGGACATGCACATTTTACATAAGGCCCCAGCTAAGATTCAACTAGCAACCTTCTAGATTTGAAGCAAAAGTGTGCACCATTGCTCATCTGTGAAGCCCTATGCAAGAAGACTACCCCTGTTTTGGAGCAGCAGTACTATTATTTACTGCCTTCCTACTTAGAAAATGACAAAAAAAAGTTCAAAAGATGAGAAAATGCACTGTGCACATCTATTTCATTATGCAATAGTTTACTGGAGCCTTCAAATATGGCCTACAGATCCCCTGAGAAACCACCAATGTGTATTGAGGCTCTTAGCTTCCTGTGCTGATCCCTCAGCTTCCAGGTGTCAGAGAGGAATGTATCTGAACATCACAGGAAGACAGACAGAGAGGGCAAACAAGGACGTGTAGAAACCTGTAACTGGTACTTTGCAAGGAAAACAAGCCATTGTGAGTTTCTGCTTGTCAAGTAACAGTTTTCAGGAACCATCAGTAGCTTGTATTCTCGTAACCAAAAACAAATGTGCCAGGTGGAGTGTAGAGTTCAGGAACATTTGTGTTTATTATTAAATTATTTGATTCAGAGCCCACCTGATTTTTTTTCCTTCACCTGAAGATCATAAAAATTGTTTTATGGATCTGCAGGCAAACTTAAGATGTCAAGACAAGGTGATGACATCAGTTCACTGCAAGCAGAGCTGACAGAAAAACTCAGCAGCGGAAAGGTTTCCAACAGTGGCACAAAAATTCGGAGCTGACTTGACTTTCCTTTCCCTGCCTGCAGGAATGACCTGTTCAGCCAAGTTGACAGATAGGTTCTCCAACATCAAACACAGCACCTCCAGGGCATGTTGGGCCACGGTCAAATACATTCCTGAACAAAATCTAAAGACATGGAAATAAATTACAGTTATTTCCACTTGCTGCTCGATTTTTTAATCAGGTTGTAAAAGGAGCTTCAAAATGGAAAAAGAAGAAACACAAGCAAGAAACAAAACAAAAAAGGATGCAAATTATTGAAAATTTCCTTAAGCTGCTGTAGGGAGTGCTAAGAAAACTGTGGACTTAGCCTGACAATTTGAACAAGCACACCTTACAGGTCCCTCCCCCTTGCTCTCTGCTGTGCTACAGGCCTCCCTCCACAGCTCCTCCCTTAACAGCGGAGACTGCCGTGAACGCGCAGCTTGGTTGAAGACATTGGTCTTCTTCGGTTAACCTGTCTTTGTTTCTTGAGGAGGTGCCCTTCAAGAAATTGGCAATTTTCCTCTAACGTTGGGTTGTTTCTGCGCCACCAGCACAGCTGCAGCATACAGCAATCTCGAACGATGTTATGAGCAGTGTGGGGGAGGGTTTGGGCAGCATGTACACGAGCATGACTGAAACTGCTAAGACGTTCTTCCTGACTCTGATTAGTTGTTTCTGACCGGGTGTGGTGTACCTTTGTGTCCTGAGAAGAACTCAAAGGTACTCTCTTCCTATGTTTCAACCCTTACATATAATGGGATATTGATTATGAATGAACAAATTTCAACCAGATCCAGCTGGTTGAAATGAGCTTCCGCTTTGTAGCTGTTGTCATCCTTAGAGGGAGAGTGCAGAGCTCTATCATCCTGGGGGAATTTGGAACTGCTGCTCTTTCACATTGAAAGGAATAATAGGGAATAACTAGAAGAGGACTTTAGAGGAAACAGAACATGCTGGAGGGACTATATATTCCTGTTGACCTGGGAACACCTTGGATGGATAGATGGATTTATCCGGGTCCTTCTTTCTTTAGGAGGAGCCTCTGGCTCAGATTCCTTTTCTATAGAAGCTCAGAAAGAAAGGTTAAGACAACTTGTCTTAATTATCCGTGTTATTTGCTGGATGCATGGACAGCAGAAGATAAGCTAACTTTTGGTTGTTCTTCGATTGACGGATACACAAACCACGAATCGAATCGTAGTCAACTCCGGATTCAAGGATTCTTCAAAGTAGAGTCCTACTCGGTAGCGAGTTTCAAAGACATTTAGGTGGTCAAGTGCTGCCTCCCCAATGCAGTCAGGTGCACTGCCATGGGTAATGAGAAAGAGATGTGGCTGGGAGAAGTGTTTGTCAGTGGTTCCATGACAGGACGGACATTCAAGCTGTGACTTCTCCTTCCTGCGCTGTACTAAAACTGGATTAATTCAGTGCATTTATGGAATCTGAGTTTTTAACAGTTTCTTTATGTACAGTTCAGTACATGTTTCATCCCCTGACTGGAACATGATTCCATCAATCTGGACCAGCTACCTTGTCTCTGCTGAAGAAGAAGTATTCCCACAGACTGATACTGTCACCAAGTATTTTACAGTGGGGATGGTGGGTTTTAGGATGATTTACAGCATTCATTTTCTTTCACGGTTACTATCTTGCAAAAAGTTAAATGTTGACCTTTTTTGTTTGTTGTGTCCCAAATCAAAGTACACAAATACTTAGAAACTTGGTTGAAATGTGAGAAAATGTAACATTTAAAGGAACAGGAAGACTTTTTTAAAGCACTGTACTATGGTAGGACATACCTGCAGCAATGATTTATGTTTTTGGTCTCATGTGTTTTGTGTCTCTGTGTTGCTTTTCTTCTGTTTATGTTCTCTTAAGCAGGCGTTCTTTGGTTGCCATGTTTACTAAGCCTGTGTCAGACTTTCATTAGTTCATTAGGACTTGAATTTTTCTATAAAACTCTCTGTTGTTAACTCTCCCTGAAGCAACAGGATGCAGCTCCTGGTGGCAGAATAAAATACCTTTAAAAATTCCACAGTCTAACACCACCTTTTTCCTTTTTAGAAGAGTGCTTTGATCCTTAAAAGAAAACAAGAAAAAACATAGGTAAAAGTGAAATGATGAGTCACTAACACAGCTCAATGTGTGTTAGCCACCCCTTGTTTTGGCTACCTATAGTTCCTCAATGAAAAAGCAACAGTCAACTGTCTTTTCATTTGAGAGGAAGAGGAAGACAATTTATAGGGAGAACTCAATAGAGACTTAAAGAGATTTATCGCTATAGAATTTCCTTATGTTCAGATACAATGCTTCTGGTTCACGCTATGCTACTAGGAGACCAATGTTGGAAAAAATAATCAACTAAGTATGTTTCTGTTCCCTCCTAAATCTAAAATTTTGTAGGATGTTATAAGCATATATGAGCACATTTGGAAACATTATATTCCTATCTCACAAAATTAGCATATTTCATCCGACCAAAAAAAGAAAAGTGTTTTTAATACAAAAAACGTCAACCTTCAAATAATCATGTACAGTTATGCACTCAATACTTGGTCGGGAATCCTTTGGCAGAAATGACTGCTTCAATGCGGCGTGGCATGGAGGCAATCAGCCTGTGGCACTGCTGAGGTCTTATGGAGGCCCAGGATGTTTCGATAGCGGCCTTTAGCTCATCCAGAGTGTTGGTTCTTGAGTCTCTCAACGTTCTCTTCACAATATCCCACAGATTCTCTATGGGGTTCAGGTCAGGAGAGTTGGCAGGCCAATTGAGCACAGTGATACCATGGTCAGTAAACCATTTACCAGTGGTTTTGGCACCGTGAGCAGGTGCCAGGTCGTGCTGAAAAATGAAATCTTCATCTCCATAAAGCTTTTCAGCAGATGGAAGCATGAAGTGCTCCAAAATCTCCTGATAGCTAGCTGCATTGACCCTGCCCTTGATAAAACACAGTGGACCAACACCAGCGGCTGACACGGCACCCCAGACCATCACTGACTGTGGGTACTTGACACTGGACTTCTGGCATTTTGGCATTTCCTTCTCCCCAGTCTTCCTCCAGACTCTGGCACCTTGATTTCCGAATGACATGCAGAATTTGCTTTCATCCAAAAAAAGTACTTTGGACCACTGAGCAACAGTGCAGTGCTGCTTCTCTGTAGCCCAGGTCTGAGGAATGCGGCACCTGTAGCCAATTTCCTGCACACGCCTGTGCACGGTGGCTCTGGATGTTTCTACTCCAGACTCAGTCCACTGCTTCCGCAGGTCCCCCAAGGTCTGGAATCGGCCCTTCTCCACAATCTTCCTCAGGGTCCGGTCACCTCTTCTCGTTGTGCAGCGTTTTCTGCCACACTTTTTCCTTCCCACAGACTTCCCACTGAGGTGCCTTGATACAGCACTCTGGGAACAGCCTATTCGTTCAGAAATTTCTGTCTGTGTCTTACCCTCTTGCTTGAGGGTGTCAATAGTGGCCTTCTGGACAGCAGTCAGGTCGGCAGTCTTACCCATGATTGGGGTTTTGAGTGATGAACCAGGCTGGGAGTTTTAAAGGCCTCAGGAATCTTTTGCAGGTGTTTAGAGTTAACTCGTTGATTCAGATGATTAGGTTCATAGCTCGTTTAGAGACCCTTTTAATGATATGCTAATTTTGTGAGATAGGAATTTTGGGTTTTCATGAGCTGTATGCCACAATCATCCTTATTAAGACAATAAAAGACCTGAAATATTTCAGTTAGTGTGCAATGAATCTAAAATATATGAATGTTAAATTTTCATCATGACATTATGGAAAATAATGAACTTTATCACAATATGCTAATTTTTTGAGAAGGACCTGTATGCCTGTCAGATTAAGATGAACATGTCAGCCTACAGTACATAAAATAATCAATATTTTGGGTGACATCAAACATTTTGTTTAAAATGAATTGTAGCCAATTAATAATATTGTTTTGATGCCGTGTGGTGTGGCAGGTTATTTTGCTTCCTCGCCACCACTGTCCCCAACCCTACGCCAAGGTGTCTCCATTTTGTTCCAACTACTTTTAATTAATTTCCATGTATTTACCATTGTGCAATTTTCCTTAGTAGATATAGTTACTTCCAAACAATTACAAAGATAATCATTCATTTGAAAACATGCAGGAATCAAATTTTTATTTCTTATTTTATTTTTTTTATTTCATTTTACAACTTGGGTCACTAGATTCGTATGCCATACACTGATAAAACATGCTGTTAGAATTTATCCAATACAATTGATGTGCATATATTTTATTTAGGAAAATTTAATAATTATTTCTGGGAAGAATTATGTTAGTTTGACAGCAAAGAAACAGTCAACCAACTTTTAAAATCTATATAAAAAACAAAATCAGTTCAATTCTAAATTTCTTATATATGTAATTAAAAAAGGTCATAGTTAAAATCATGGACTGAGGCCCCTGCTCTCACATTCAGCTTTCAAAACATTTAAATCCTGTAGCCACAATTCTGCAAACTACTGTATATCAACCATTTTCAATAAAATTATTAAACATATTACTGTTTCACTCACATTCATATCATTCTGAATGTCTTAATTTTTAAAATAAATGTATTGACAGACAACAATTCCAAAAAGTATAGGTAACAATTATAGGCTTCAATGAAATGAAAACTCTGCAGGACACATCAGGGAAACAAACTGTTACAATTTAACTAATAGAATTAGTGGAAGAGTTTGATTTACAGCACCGTTGTAAATCATCCCATTTACAACATAAATGGGATGATTTACAACCCGCATATTGTTAGATCAATATGCGGGGAAGAACTCCTGAAACTCGACGTTTGCAGGTAAGACGACACTTTATTGCTCATGGCAGGAAAGGAAAGGTTACCAGGCGTGCAAACAAACACAAACGACACATAAGGAACCAGCGGGGAACAAAGGAAACAAATGGGCTTAAATACAAAACTGGACAGCAGGGGGAACCAATGACAAACGTGACCAGACACAGGGAAAAACACAGAACTGGTGTGGGCTTGGGGTGCAGGGAGACAGAAAACAAAGGACTAGACCAGGTAATATTACAAAAACACAGAATCTAAAATGTTTAGAGGTTTTTCACACTTTTTGTTTACTACATAATTCCATGTGTGTTCATTATTCCAAGTGACCCATTAAGTGAGAAAGTGTATCTAAAACGTTCGACCAGTAGTGTATACAGGTCCTTCTCAAAATATTAGCATATTGTGATAAAGTTAATTATTTTCTATAATGTAATGATGAAAATTTAACATTCATATATTTTAGATTCATTGCACACTAACTGAAATATTTCAGGTCTTTTATTGTCTTAATACGGATGATTTTGGCATACAGCTCATGAAAACCCAAAATTCCTATCTCACAAAATTAGCATATTTCATCCGACCAAAAAAAGAAAAGTGTTTTTAATACAAAAAACGTCAACCTTCAAATAATCATGTACAGTTATGCACTCAATACTTGGTCGGGAATCCTTTGGCAGAAATGACTGCTTCAATGCGGCGTGGCATGGAGGCAGTCAGCCTGTGGCACTGCTGAGGTCTTATGGAGGCCCAGGATGCTTCGATAGCGGCCTTTAGCTCATCCAGAGTGTTGGGTCTTGAGTCTCTCAACGTTCTCTTCACAATATCCCACAGATTCTCTATGGGGTTCAGGTCAGGAGAGTTGGCAGGCCAATTGAGCACAGTGATACCATGGTCAGTAAACCATTTACCAGTGGTTTTGGCACTGTGAGCAGGTGCCAGGTTGTGCTGAAAAATGAAATCTTCATCTCCATAAAGCTTTTCAGCAGATGGAAGCATGAAGTGCTCCAAAATCTCCTGATAGCTAGCTGCATTGACCCTGCCCTTGATAAAACACAGTGGACCAACAGCAGCAGCTGACACGGCACCCCAGACCATCACTGACTGTGGGTACTTGACACTGGACTTCTGGCATTTTGGCATTTCCTTCTCCCCAGTCTTCCTCCAGACTCTGGCACCTTGATTTCCGAATGACATGCAGAATTTGCTTTCATCCGAAAAAAGTACTTTGGACCACTGAGCAACAGTCCAGTGCTGCTTCTCTGTAGCCCAGGTCAGGCGCTTCTGCCGCTGTTTCTGGTTCAAAAGTGGCTTGACCTGGGGAATGCGGCACCTGTAGCCCATTTCCTGCACACGCCTGTGCACGGTGGCTCTGGATGTTTCTACTCCAGACTCAGTCCACTGCTTCCGCAGGTCCCCCAAGGTCTGGAATTGGCCCTTCTCCACAATCTTCCTCAGGGTCCGGTCACCTCTTCTCGTTGTGCAGCGTTTTCTGCCACACTTTTTCCTTCCCACAGACTTCCCTTGATACAGCACTCTGGGAACAGCCTATTTGTTCAGAAATTTCTGTTTGTGTCTTACCCTCTTGCTTGAGGGTGTCAATAGTGGCCTTCTGGACAGCAGTCAGGTCGGCAGTCTTACCCATGATTGGGTTTTGAGTGATGAACCAGGCTGGGAGATTTAAAGGCCTCAGGAATCTTTTGCAGGTGTTTAGAGTTAACTCGTTGATTCAGATGATTAGGTTCATAGCTCGTTTAGAGACCCTTTTAATGATATGCTAATTTTGTGAGATAGGAATTTTGGGTTTTCATGAGCTGTATGCCAAAATCATCCGTATTAAGACAATAAAAGACCTGAAATATTTCAGTTAGTGTGCAATGAATCTAAAATATATGAATATTAAATTTTCATCATTACATTATGGAAAATAATGAACTTTATCACAATATGCTAATATTTTGAGAAGGACCTGTATGTATATATATAGTGTTTCATAAAAAAGAAAGATGTCTGAATTATACAGCCAGGGGGAAGAAACTGTCCCTGTGGTGGCTAGTTTTTGCAAATAGTGCTCTGTAGCGCCGACCTAAGGGTAAAAAGTATGAACAGTTTGTGTCCAGGATGTGTGTGGTCTGCAGAGATGTTAGCTGCCGTTTTCCTGGCACTAGATGTGTAAAGGTTCTGTCCTGTTTGTGGATGGGTTAAACCACAAAGTGACGGACAAACACAGGACAAACTGAATAATGGCAGAAGATATGTAGAAGACAACAAGCAGCTCCTGTGGAAGGTTGCACTTCTTAAGTTGTCGCAGGAAGTACAGTCACTGCTAGGCCTTCCTATGAAGAGTGTCTGTTTGAAGAACATCTCAAGCCCCCAAAAAAGAGTGGTTCCTAAGAACTGGAAGTGATCCACAGCAGACACAGTGTTGTTGAGGATGGTGAGGGGAGGCAGTGTGGAGGGTATTCTCTGAAGTCCACGATCACCTCCACTGTATTGAGCAAGTTAAGCTCCAGGTATTTCTTACCCCACCAGTGGACCAGCATATACACTTCCTGTCTGTGTCATCTGCAAACGTCAGAAGCTAACTGCTGATTTGCAGTCATTTGTGTAGAGGGAGTAGAGGAGTGGAGAGAGAACACACCCTTGGGAGATTCTGCTGCTGATGGTTCATCTGTGGGAGAAGATACTCCCCATCCTGATCCACTGCTGCTGGTGAATCAGGAAGTGGGTGATCCACTGAGAGATGGAAGCTGGCACTGTGAGATGGGTAAGCTTCTGGTGGAGTATGTTTGGATTGATGGTGTTGAAGGCAGAGCTGAAGTCCACAAACAGGATCCAGGTGTATGTCCCTGAGTGGTCGAGATGGTGCAGGATGAAGTCTAATCCAACATTAATAGCATTATCTGCTGACCTGTTAGCCCGGAAAGCAAGCTGCAGGCGCTCCAGCAAGGTCCTGTAATGTCTTTCAGATGCTTCAACACCAGATGCACAAAGGACACCTAAAAGACATCACCGACCCCCTCCTGGACCCCCTGCAGTTTGCCTACAGAGCCAACAGGTCTGTAGACGATGCAGTCAACCTAGCCCTTCACTTCATCCTCCGGCACCTGGACTCCACAGGAACCTATGCCAGGATCCTGTTTGTGTATTTCAGCTCTGCCTTCAACACCATCGTCCCAGTTCTGCTACAGGAGAAGCTCTCCCAGCTGAGTGTGCCCGACTCCACCTGCAGGTGGATCACTGACTTCCTGTCTGACAGGAAGCAGCGCGTGAGGCTGGGGAAGCACGTCTCTGACTCCCTGACCATCAGCACCGGTTCCCCCCAAGGCTGTGTTCTCTCTCCTCTGCTCTTCTCCCTGTACACCAACAGCTGCACCTCCAGTCACCAGTCTGTCAAGCTTCTGAAGTTTGCGGACGACACCACCCTGATCGGACTCATCTCTGATGGTGACGAGTCCGCGTACAGATGGGAGGTGGACCATCTGTTGGACTGGTGCAGCCAGAACAACCTTGAGCTCAATGCTCTAAAGACAGTGGAGATGGTTGTGGACTTCAGGCAGAACCCAGCCCCACCTGCCCCCATCACCCTCTGTGACTCCACAATTGACACTGTGGAATCTTTCCGCTTCCTGGGAACCATCATCTCCCAGGATCTCAAGTGGGAGCCAAACATCAGCTCCCTCATCAAGAAAGCCCAGCAGAGGATGTTCTTCCTGCGGCAGCTGAAGAAATTCAACCTGCCAAAGACTATGATGGTGCACTTCTACACAGCCATCATTGAGTCCATCCTCACCTCCTCCATCACCATCTGGTACGCCGCTGCTACAGCCAAGGATAAGGGCAGGCTGCAGCGTGTCATTCGGTTTGCTGAGAAGGTGATTGGCTGCAGTCTACTGTCGCTCCAGGAACTGTACACCTCCAGGACCCTGAAGCGGGCAGGGAAGATTCTGGCTGATCCCTCCCACCCCGGTCACAGACTCTTTGAGACTCTCCCCTCTGGCAGGAGGCTGCGGTCCATCCGGACCAAAACCTCACGCCACAAGAACAGTTTTTTCCCATCTGCCACCAGCCTTGTTAACAAAGCCCGGAAACCACCCTGACACTCTCCCTTCCCCCCCCCCTCCCTTTTGTTTTTGCTGACAGGACACCTGTAACCTGTAACTCTATGCGTTACATTAACGCTCAGCTTGGACTCCTGCTTTACTTGCACTGCCATACTTGCACAATGATCACCTGCACTGTTGTATTGCTCTTGCATCTTATACTATATACTTACTCTCACTCACTTAAAACTGTGCACATATATTTATATTATATTGTAGATATGTTTATACTGTTTAATTTGTATTGTATTGCACCAACTACGCCAAAACAAATTCCTTGTATGTCCAAAAACGTACTTGGCAATAAAGCTTTTCTGATTCTGATTCTGATTTCATAACCACAAATATCAGGGCGACAGATCTGTAACCATTTAACCCCTTGATGGTGCGTTTCTTGGGTACCGGGATGATGGTAGAGCGTTTAAAACACCCGGGAACCTCACAGAGCTCCAGAGACTTGTTAAAGATATGTGTGAAAATGGAGCCAGATGGCCAGGGCAGGCTCTCAGGCATGAGGGGAAGACATTGTCAGGTCATGCAGCATGCTATTTGGACGAGTTGATAGGAGGCTGCTTTTCAAACCTGCAGAAAGAAGCTGTTGAGGTCATCTGCCAGACGAGGGTTCTGCTCAGGGTGGAGGGAATGGGCTCCTGTAGGCAGTGAGGTTTCTCAATCTATTTTCATGACATTCTCATTCTACCATTCTAAACCGAAGCTGGGTTGTTAGCTAGGAAGCTGCTTTTTAGCTTCTCAATGTAGCTTCTCCTAGCTGCCCTGATCTCCTTGGTAAGTTTTTTCTAGACTGCGGATGTAACGTTCTGTCCCCACTGATGCAAGCCTCTTCCTTGTTCCTTGCAACTTCCTCAGATTTGAAGGGAAATATTGTTTATAGTTCTTGTATGTGCAAAAGGTCTTGTCTGCACACAGGTTCTAACAAAAACTTGAAAATACGTATGTATCAGAGCAGCAGTGAATTGGTTTAAAACAGAGGCTGAAGCTTCAAAAGCACTGCAGTGTATGCAGTCAAAGGAGGCCTGTAACATCTGCTTTGACTCATCAGTCCACTTCCTAACAGTCTGAACCACAGGTTTAGAAGTTTTTATGTTCCGCCTAAAGGTAGGAATGAGGTAAAGCAGACAATCATCAGAAAGTCCCAAAGCAGCCCTGGTGACAGTCCAATATGCATCTTTTAAAGATATGTAGACCTGTGGTAGGAACTCACTCAGTGAATAAAAGTTTATAATTTATATAAAATTACTCCGGGTAAGGACTACATGTCGTCTGTAACACTGTGACATCAGTGCACCAACCTTTGCTTGTGTAAAAGCATATTCCACCTCCTCTCTTTTTCCCAGAGCTCTGTGCTGCAGTCCAGCTGGAAACAGCTGGAAGCCTGGCATGACAAGTGCATTGTCCAGGATGTGTTCGCCGAGTCAGCTTTCGCCTCAAACAAAGGGCGGCAGATGAGCAGAAGTCTGGGATTTAGAGTTCTGGAGCAGCAAATCATCCATTCTGTTGGGAAGGGAGCGCCTGTTCGTTTACCTTGTCAGTGTAGCGTGCTGTGCCTAATGTTAATGTGTGACTGTCACATTAAAATAATCTGTGTGAAACAGAAAAAATAAATAGAAAATAAAAACATAAATAAATGTAATACTAATAATGTTTGTATTATTGCATATGGAAGAATGTCTTATATATGTTTTGATCATGTATAAAATGATCCACTGGGATAATTATCTGGACCATAGCCAAGCCAGAACTTGATGCTCCAAAGTTTGCCTGAACAAGTTAAAGTTTTTGGGCTTTATGAGGAAGATTTTGTGTGTTTTGGGGGAAATGTTTGTGCATCTTAACAGCTAACACAACGGAATGTGTTCGATCAAAGATCATTCATGTGTTAGCCCAGTCAAAGCCCAAGCAAAATTATAATTGAAAATCTTTGCTGAGACTTGAAAATGGATGTTCACAGACACTCTCCATCCAATGTGACTGAACTTAAAAAAAAAAAACAATGGGAAAAAATGCCAGTCTTTAGACATTCAAAGCTGGTAAAGATATACCCAAAACAACCTGCAGCTTGTGACAGAAAGTGAATACGGTCAATGAAAATTAATACTTTTGCAAATCACTGTAGATGACTTTCCAATTAAAACTTAACAGATTCCGTCAAGATTATAGACTTGGTTCTTAATATTGTCTCATAACTTCCAAAAACGAGCGTGCAGGTTTTGTGTGAAAAATAAATTTTGTCCCAAGAGCATCTAATATTTGTGCCTCAGCATTGTAAATAGCTTTCTAATGTCTTGAGTTGTCTGTCTTAGCTGTGCAATGTCACATTTTTCCTGGTTCAGAAAAGTTGATTTGCCTGTTTCTGGTGGCTCAGAGGCCCTGTCTGAAATTGAAAAACATTTTATTTAAATTGTTATTTTTTGAGGAGAAAAAAATTAAGTTTAATAGTTATAAGACATTTTAAATGAATCCCAATCAAATTTTACAATGTACAAATTTTAAAACATGCATCCATCAGTTAATTTTCTATACCAGTTTCTTCCATACAGGGTTGCTGGGGAGCTGGTGCCGATCTCCAGGAGTCTATGGACAAGAGACGGGGGGCTGTTTTGAAGAATCTAAAATGTTTAGAGGTTTTTCACACTTAGAAAGAGTGTGAAACTCCTTCAGTTTCCTTCAAGGTGATCAGGCTTTACATTGTAGCTTGCAGTTTGACAGCCGCATCATGATACTGCAGTTGATCTTGCTGCAGTGACCTGCTCAGAAAGGTCCCAAGCAGTTTCTCAACAATGGAGTGGCATTATGGAGCAAATGTCAATACTGTGATCTGTTTGTAAAGGACCCAAATGCAGAGCTTGGCTGAAGTGAAAAAAAATTTCTTTAATAATGAAAATAAATAAGGACTCATAAGAGTAGCACAAGAAGAACAGGACATTAAGCATGGGCAGAGTAACAAGTAGCAACGGGCATGGAGAGTAGCAGAGTATGAGGCAGAATAACAGACATGGAGCAGGCAGGCAAACAAAAAAATCCAATAGCAAACAAAGACAAACAGGGAGCTTAAAAGAGAAAAGAAATTGGTGCAGGATGTGGACAAAATGAGGTGCCGCAGGTGAGCACAATCAACTTGATTACAAAGCGAAAGGAAGCAAGCACAAAAGAATAAACTAAGGAAAAAACCTAACAATAACAAGCAGGGAAATAAACGTGATAAAGTAATGCATAAGAAACAAAGTAAACTCCAAGCAAATGGTCAAAATGCACACACAAAAAAATCAAAACTCAAACACTTCAGGAATGTGACAGGACCCCATCCTCGAGGGCCATTTCCAGACACCTTCAGAGTCCATGAAACCAAAAAAGGAAATTCAGTTAATTTCAGTTCAGTTTTATTTATATAGTGCCAATTAACAACGCATGTTGTCTCAAGGCACTTTACAAAGTCAATTCAATCGAATCATACATATTTCAAGTCGGTTGCGTGCATTCCAATTAATCCTATCTATCAAACAGTGCAGTCAAATTCGGTTTATTATTCAAACTGGTTAAAACGTTTTCTATCTAAGTAAACCCAGCAGATTACATAGAGTCAGTGACTTGCAGCATTCACTCCTCCTGGATGAGCATGTAGAGACAGTGGACAGTCGCTTGCATTGACTTTGCAGCAATCCCCCATAGTGAGCTTGCATGTAGCGACAGTGGAGAGGTAAAACTCCCTTTTAATAGGAAGAAACCTCCAGCAGAACCAGGCTCAATGGAAGGGGCCATCTGCCATGGCTGACTGGGGGTTTGAGAGAAAAGAGCAGAGAGAGAAAAATAACACAGAAGCACTGATCCAGGAGTACTTTCTATGGGAAAGAAAAGTGAAACAATAATGGGTATACAGTAGCTCCTTTAGAGGCTAAATCTAGGAGAAAAAGACACCTAAGCAGGTAACCTCTGAGCCAGTTGTCAAATCTAGAGTATGAAAGAGAGTACATAGAGTTAGTCACAGTAGAAGTTCAGCCAGTAGCTATGTCTAGTAGAGACAGGGTTAAACATTATAAAAAAAAAAACAGGGCCGAGTGCATCATCTGTATAAGGTGAGCATTAAGTTCTTGGCAGCAACAGCTTGGCCGATGTCCCCCTAAAGGAAGTTGCCACAGCTAAACACAGAGGCAGGTCAGATGTAACTTCAAGATAGAGAAAAAACAGAGAGAGAACATAGAGTTAAAAGCTCAAATAACAGAAAATTAGGCAAAAGAGTGTGGAGAGTAGCCTCCCTCGGCTCTCTCTGGCAAATAGCAGAGAGAGTAAAAGTGGTCATTATGTCCTCCAGCAGCCTAAGCCTATAGCAGCATAACTACAGAGATAGCTCAGGATAACCTAAGCCACTCTAACTATAAGCTTTATCAAAAAGGAAAGTTTTAAGCCTAGCCTTAAAAGTAGACAGGGTGTCTGCCTCACGGACTAAAACTGGGAGCTGGTACCACAGGAGAGGAGCCTGATAACTAAAGGATCTGCTTCCCAATCTAGTTCTAGAGACTCTAGGAACCACCTGTAAATCTGCAGTCTGAGAACAAAGTTCCCTGTTAAGAACATATGGAACAATCAGATCTCTAATGTATGATGGAGCTAGATCATTAAGGCCTTTATATGTGAGGAGGAGAATTTTAAATTCTATTCTGGATTTAACAGGGAGCCAATGAAGGGAAGCTAAAGTAGGAGAAATATGATCTCTCTTTTTAATTTTCATCAGAACTCTTGCTGCTGCATTTTGGATCAGCTGAAGGCTTTTAACTGCATTTTGTGGACATCCTGATAGTAAAGAATTACAATAGTACAGCCTTGAAGTAACAAATGCATGGACTAGTTTTTCAGCGTCACTCCTGGATAGGATATTTCTAATTTTGATAATATTCTGGAGGTGAAAGAAAAAAATGCTAGAAACTGTTTAATATAGGACTTAAATGACATGTTCTTGACAAAAATAACGCCATGGTTCAAAGACCACAACTTCTGTCTTGCTTGAATTTAGAAGCAAAAAATTTAAAGTCATTCAAAATTTTATGTCTTCAAGACATGCCAGTGGTCTAACTGCTTGGGCTCATTAGGAGTTATGGATAAATAAAGCTGAATATCATCAGCATAACAGTGAAAATGCTGCCTGATAATTTTAACTATTAGAAGCATAGATATAGTAATGACAATTGGCCCATCACTGAACACTGTGGTACTCCACAATTAACCCTGGAGTTTAAAGATTTATCATTTACATGAACAAACTGGAATCTGTCAGACAAATAAGATTTAAACCAGCCTAGCGCTGTTCTCCTGATCCCTACAGCATATTCCAGCCTTTCTAAGGGAATATTGTGATCGACTGTATCAAATGCAGAACTGAGATCTAACAGGACAAGTACAGACACAAGTCCATTATCTGAGGCCATAAGAGTATCATTAGTGACTTTTACTAGTGCCATTTCCGTGCTTTGATGAGCTCCGAAACCTGACTGAAACTCTTCAAACAGATCATTACTGTGTAAATGCTCACACACTTGATTGGCAACTATTTTTTCAAGAATTTGTGAAGGGGAAGAAACAAAATTATTACCCTCATCTGTATTTTTCTGTGATAATGGAGATATTAAAAATGGAACAGATTCTTTAAAAGGTTGTTACAGCATTGTCTGATAATGATCTACTATAATGAAATTTTCTTTCAGGTGTGGAGTACTCAGTTAAATTAAACTCAGTGGTCCTTAAAAATGGTTAGACAGGACAGGGTTATGATGAAATATTGTTATTTATTTACCCCCAATGCCATATGTCAGCAAAAGGTCCAGAGAATGAAAACAAAGGTGGGTAGGTTTGCTAATGTTTTGAGTCTAAAATACCATTAAAGGCTTTATTTAGGCTATGACTTTCTGTGTTAACATGAATGTTAAAATCCCCCACTATATTGACCTTATCTGTATTTAACACTAAATCAGACAAGAAGTCTGAGAACTGATCTAAAATTGAGAATAAGGGCCTCGTGGATGGTACAAAACAACAAACAGATGTGGTTTAATACTTTGGAATTTGGATGAGGGAAACTAAGGATTAAATATTCAAAAGAGTTGTAGCTATTGATTGGTCTGAGACTAATTAATAAATTGGACTGAAAGATAGTTGCTACTCCTCCTCCTCGCCCAGTATTTCGAGGTATGTGAAAATTTAAATAATTAGTAGGAGTTGACTTATTTATAGTAACATAATCCTCTTGCTGCAGCCAGGTTTCTGTGTGACAAAATAAATCAATCTGATTGTCACAAAACAAGTTATTAACTAACAAAGTCTTTGAAGAGAGAGATCTTATGTTTAATAAGCTACATTCATTTTTTAAAATGTTTCTTTTCAGCCTGAGCTCTGTTTATTTTTATGAGATTTTCATGGTTTCCTCCTTTTAGGTTATTTTTTAATCTATTCAATTTTGGCCATGGACAAGACACTGTCTTAAGAGGGTAATGGGTGGGTAACAGTACGGAAGCTGCAGAGAGGAGTTTTGAACTACGACCCTACATCCTGGTCTGAGCCCTGGGTTGTCAGAGTTTTGGAGAATTAATAAATTTGGCCAGATTCTTAGAAAGAAGAGCTGCCCCATCCAAAGTGGGATGGATGCAGTCTCTCCGGATCAGACCAGGTTTTCCCTAAAATGTTTGCCAAATATCAATGTAGTCTTCAGGAACCACCTAGACAGCCAGCGGTTGAATGACAACATGCGTCTAAACATGTTGTCACTGGTTAAATCAGGGAGGGGACCAGAGAAAATTACGGAGTCTGAAATTGTTTTGGCAAACTTACACACCGAAGCAACACTAACTTTGGTTGACCTCCGATTGACGTAAGAGGGTGTCATTACCGCCAGCGTGAATAGCAATTTTACTGTATTTACCCTTATCCTTAGCCAGCAGTTTCAGGTAGGATTTGATGTCGCCCATTCTCGTCCCTGGCCAACATTTGACTATGGTCTCTAATGCCACATTTCTGAATATGGAGCTGCCAATTACCAGTCGGCTTCTCAGCAGGTGTGTCGCTGACCGGGGAAAATCTGTTAGAAATGGATGGGTTAGTGGTGACACGTGGGCTGGGATCTAGGATTATGCTTTCTATGTACCGTAACTCAGGGGGCCTGAGGTCCCGGCTGCACGGGCTCTGCTGAAGGACTGCTATGGGGAGCTACCCTCGGTGGCTCCAAGTAGGGGATTAGGAGGTGATGGCAAAGAATGCTAGGAGGCAGGTGGCACAAGAACCTTGAAGATCTGTGGTGCAGGAATCTTGGTGACCTGTGGCGAAAGGAGTCTGGAGGCTGGAGGCGCAGGAACCTTGGAGACCTGTGGCGAAAGGGATCTGGAGGCCGGCCATGCAGGAACCTTGGAAACCTCTGGCGAAAGAGGTCTGAAGTCCAGCAGCGCAGAAACCCTGTAGACCTGTGGCAGCAGAAATCTAGGAGGTCGACGCCGGTGGAGGCGAAGCCTTGGATGCCAGCTGTACACGAGGTCTGGAGGTCGATCAGGGGAGTGGAAGAACCCATGGAGGATCTTGTCTTTAGGTTGACCTGAGAACTGGGAAATCCCACACACAACTTTGCCAGGAGGTTGACCGGGAGGAATGGAGGAGCTTTTGAGAGGCTTGTCAGGAGGCCAACCGGAAACATAGATGATCCCTAGGTGGTAGAATGGGAGAACTCAAGAAGGAGCTTAGAAGACTGGTGCTCAGGACACTGTAACTCACAATGGAGCTTTGGTGACTGAAGCCCGCGGTGTAGCTCTGCAGACTGGAGCCTACAGAGGAGTTCTAGAGACTGGTCCACAGGATGCTTGAACTCACAGCGGAGTTCTGGAGGTGGTCCATCGGACTCCAGGGCTCACTAAGAAGCTTTAAGGGAAACCTCTGAGAAGCCCCAGAGAGCAGCAGTGCAACCACTGGAACCCTGAGAGGAACCCTAGAGAATGGTGGTGAAATTGCTGAACCCTCAGAGGAACTGTGGAGAATGGCTGTGGGGCCACTGGAACCCTGAAATGAGCTCTGGAGAGTGGCTTGGAAGCTGGAAGAATCCTTGTCACAGCTCTGGAGAATGGGATGGAAGCTAGAAGAACCTTTAACGATGCTGTAGAGAATATCGTGGGAGCCAGAGGAACCCTCATTGGAAAACTCGGGATTAGGTGCTAACATTAGATGGGTCTGGCCGGACATCTTCGCTGGAGAACTCTGGAAAAGGAACAGGAGACATGTCTGGCCGGATACCCTCGCTGGAGAACTCGGGAAAACGAACAGGAGGTAGTTTATCGACAAACCCCTCAGAGAACCCAGGCATGGGAACAAAAGGTAGTTTGTCCTTAAACCACTTGAAAAACTCTGGCACAGGAACAGGAGGCGGTTCTTACTTGAACCCCTCGGAGAACTCGGGCCCAGTAACATGAGGTGGGTCCATGTGGACACTCTTGTCAGGGAACTTAGGACAAGGCACAGGAAGTGATTCCTCCTCAAACCCCTTTGAGAACACTGCCACAAGAACAGGAGGCATTTTGTCCTCGAGCCCCTCAGAAAACTCGGGCACAGGAGCAGGAGGCAGGTTATCCTTGAACCAGTGAAAAACTCAGGCAAAGAAAGATGAGATGGGTCCATCTGGACACTCTTGTTGGAGAACTCAGGAATAGGAACAGGTGGTAGTTTGTCCTCAAACCCCTTGGAGAACTTGGGCACAGGGATGTGTTACAGCTCATCATTGAACCCCTCAGGGAACTCAGGAACAGGAAAAATGGCTTAAATGCAGATATACAGGTCCTTCTCAAAATATTAGCATATTGTGATAAAGTTCATTATTTTCCATAATGTCATGATGAACATTTAACATTCATATATTTTAGATTCATTGCACACTAACTGAAATATTTCAGGTCTTTTATTGTCTTAATACGGATGATTATGGCATACAGCTCATGAAAACCCAAAATTCCTATCTCACAAAATTAGCATATCATTAAAAGGGTCTCTAAACGAGCTATGAACCTAATCATCTGAATCAACGAGTTAACTCTAAACACCTGCAAAAGATTCCTGAGGCCTTTAAAACTCCCAGCCTGGTTCATCACTCAAAACCCCAATCATGGGTAAGACTGCCGACCTGACTGCTGTCCAGAAGGCCACTATTGACACCCTCAAGCAAGAGGGTAAGACACAGACAGAAATTTCTGAACGAATAGGCTGTTCCCAGAGTGCTGTATCAAGGCACCTCAGTGGGAAGTCTGTGGGAAGGAAAAAGTGTGGCAGAAAACGCTGCAAAACGAGAAGAGGTGACCGGACCCTGAGGAAGATTGTGGAGAAGGGCCGATTCCAGACCTTGGGGGACCTGCGGAAGCAGTGGACTGAGTCTGGAGTAGAAACATCCAGAGCCACCGTGCACAGGCGTGTGCAGGAAATGGGCTACAGGTGCCGCATTCCCCAGGTCAAGCCACTTTTGAACCAGAAACAGCGGCAGAAGCGCCTGACCTGGGCTACAGAGAAGCAGCACTGGACTGTTGCTCAGTGGTCCAAAGTACTTTTTTCAGATGAAAGCAAATTCTGCATGTCATTCGGAAATCAAGGTGCCAGAGTCTGGAGGAAGACTGGGGAGAAGGAAATGCCAAAATGCCAGAAGTCCAGTGTCAAGTACCCACAGTCAGTGATGGTCTGGGGTGCCGTGTCAGCTGCTGGTGTTGGTCCACTGTATTTTATCAAGGGCAGGGTCAATGCAGCTAGCTATCAGAAGATTTTGGAGCACTTCATGCTTCCATCAGCTGAAACGCTTTATGGAGATGAAGATTTCATTTTTCAGCACGACCTGGCACCTGCTCACAGTGCCAAAACCACTGGTAAATGGTTTACTGACCATGGTATCACTGTGCTCAATTGGCCTGCCAACTCTCCTGACCTGAACCCCATAGAGAATCTGTGGGATATTGTGAAGAGACGTTGAGAGAACTCAAGACCAAACACTCTGGATGAGCTAAAGGCCGATAGCGAAGCATCATGGGCCTCCATAAGACCTCAGCAGTGCCACAGGCTGATTGCCTCCATGCCACGCCGCATTGAAGCAGTCATTTCTGCCAAAGGATTCCCGCCAAGTATTGAGTGCATAACTGTACATGATTATTTGAAGGTTGACGTTTTTTTGTATTAAAAACACTTTCTTCTTATTGGTCGATGAAATATGCTAATTTTGTGAGATAGGATTTTGGGTTTTCATGAGCTGTATGCCAAAATCAGTACGTATTAAGACAATAAGAAGACCTGAAAGTATTTCAGTTAGTGTGCATGAATTTAAAATAGATGAATGTTAAATTTTCATCATTCACATTGTTGAATATTTTGAGAAGGACCTGTAGAAGGCTTAACATGAGGTGCAAATGGTGATGATGACGAATGGACTCTAATGCTCTGAAGTGGCAATGAACATCCTCTGGGGCAACATGGAGAGGGCTCTGGGGCTTACAGGTGGAAAGGAGTGGGCTCTGGTGCTCTCAGGCGTGCAAATAGTGGGAATAACAGACTCTGATGGTTGCAGGCTGCTGGAAGGCGTTGAAGAGGCTTTAGGTGATGACTGGAAAGGAGAAATGACGCCTATCTGAACCTCTAGAGCTGGCAAGAAGGTCTTGCGGTGCAGAAAGATGAAGTGACAATGATCAAGTAGGAAACTTTGGCTGCACCCTAGGGGACAGGTGCAGAGACATCAGCTGGTCCCTCGGGGACAATAGCGAAGGCTATCAGCCCCGCTATGCTGTGCCACGCACTTTGCTGACATTCGCTTCAGTCCTGACTTACATTGGAAGTGCTTTAATCTGCTCTGCCCTCCTGTGAAGCAGAGAGGTGGCGAGAGGCTCTGAGAAACATGCGCAGGAAATGCGACATTTGCGCAAGGGAAAGCATTGCGATAAATGCGGAAGTCACACCAAACAAGTCATCGAACATGAAGGGTGTGCAATTACGTACATGTTTTTTCTGTTTGCTGCCAAACACAACTGACAATGAAACATGGAATCATACAGTTTTTAACCTTATCAATATCTGTGATATCCATTAGTACATCACTATCTCCATCATAAAGCTGATGTGTTTAACTTGAACCACTCTGGGTTGATGTTTTGTTTTTTGCTCTCATCAATCTTGGATTGTTTTGGTTTCATTAGAATCCTTCTCATTGTTTTTTTTTTCTCTGTTTGTTTGGTACTAAGTTAAAAATTACACTTTGAGCATCTTGAAGGGGCATTTGTTGCTATTCACCATTTTCCCCAACTGTAAACCATTTTGCAAGAATCCGAATAAAACACAAATCATTGCAACGCTGAGGCATCTCAAAAAACTTGATCTTACAGTGATATATGTTTTCTAGATGCACCTACATCAAGTGTAAACCCTTGGTAGCATAACAAAAAAACTAGGTTTTATATATCTATGCACTGACATCATCCAAGTTTTACTCAAATGCAGCCAGAATTTAAAACATCTGTTGTGAATTTACCCTATATAAATAAATTGAATTGATTAAAATAGAATTTCAGTTTCTAAAATAAACACATTTGTCACTAAAGGAATTGTGCCACTGTGGTGAATTAGAAGTTGATTGGGCTTGCCACAGAGTATTTATAATCGCCATGCACAACATGGTCAGTAGCAGCAAGATCCCTGTTTTCCTTCTTGGTTTGTAAATTCTTTTGTGTTTGTGTTCAGCTCTCTGAGTTCATTCTGTGGCTACTGCCAACTTCCCTCAGTTCCCTGCTCACACTCTCCCTCAGCTGTTCTTCATCCTCGTGATTATACTCACCTGGTTTCCATATCACTAATCGCTGCTGGATTCTTCTGTTGTTCTTCTGGTGTCCTGTTCTCATACCAAAGCGTATAAGTCTTCTTATGTTGCACATTTAATTCTGCTTACCAGCATGCTCCTCCTTATTTATTGCCTGCATTTGGGTCCACCTCAGAAAACATTATATATTTAAGTTTTTATTTTTATGGGTGGATAGATTTTTCACCTACAATTCTATAAAAAACGTTTATGCCCCATCCAGATTTCCTTTTTGTCAACCTAAACCGTTCCAGCTCACCAAACAACAAACCTGGTCCTATGTGAAACAGTAATTGCTCATCACTTTCTAATCAAGGCTTGACTGTGATTAACTACAATTTTTAGAGAGTTGAGTTCAATTTCACTAGGCCAATATCAAAAAGATCTTAAAACTAAACTCCTCGTGCCCCAATGTAAAGAAATTATAAAATGGATGAGAAACAAGATCAAAATTATCTAACAGCCTGGAAAGGGCCACAATAGTAATTTCTAAGACGTCGGGACTTCAGTAAACCAGAGTGAGAGACATTATCCGCAATTATATCACATAGAGTGCAAGGGGTCACAAACTATCCCAGAACATTTAAAGCATTGTCTCAGTTTAAGGTCAGTGTTTATGATTCAACAATAACAAAGAGATTGGGCAAAAGGTGACATCCATGGGCAAGTTTTAAAACCACTCCAGGCAAAAAGAACACAAAGCCATGTTAAAAAACCCACCAATGTAGATGACATGAAGTAACTTTGCCAGTTATCACAAATGCTTCATGGCCATTTTTGGCACAAATGGCCTCCTTTACCAGGACTTAGGAGGCAGTCACCTTTTTACACACAGCAATGTTGGTTTGGCTAGCTTTTCCCTATGATAAATGAAATCATCATTTGAAATCTGCATATTGGTCACTTTAGTAACTTTTGTGTGATATCAAAATTAGTTTGATAACAAAACAACAAGGACCAAGATGGATCGCTAATGGCCGCCTCGGAGCTTTGCGCGCTCTCGTTTTCTGCATGTTTTTGGTGTGGTGCCGGGTTCGGCCACCATTCTGGTTGTTCTCATTCAGCCAGAGGATACCGCCGCACCTTGCAATTCACTCCGGTGGCAAATGCGTGCATGACTTCCCTGGCAACACGATGGACGAACTGCTTCTCTCACCTGCAAATACTCGGACCATCCGCAGTAGCTGCCGGGGGTGCACTCCTGCTTCTAAGACGCGTGGAAACCTAGGCTGAGTGAGAACAACCCCGGACTGAGCGGAACGTGTACAGAGCTATGGAAGCAAATCGGTACCATAGTTACGAAATGAAAAGCTTTTCAGAAATGCTTTTCATTTAAGAATGTGGCTGCACTGAATTTGACCCTAAATGAAATATAGTAATCAATCATGCCTATTTGCAGTTGCAGTGGCTTCTTCAAGACTGCGCATCTCCTTCACTAAATTAAATGAAAAAGAAAAAGACATGTTGAAAGATTAATTTTTAAAAATATGGCACCAGCAACATAGATTAACCAGAAGTTCAATTTGAAATGTAAAATTGAAAATGAAAAAGCATTTCCAGAAATGCTTTTTCATTTTAAGAATGTGGCCTGCATTATTGACCCATAAATAAAATTAGTAATCAATCATCCTATTTGCATTTGCATTTTCTCTTCATGACTGCACATTTTATGCATTAATCAAAAAGAAAACAAAGCAGACATTGCTTTTTTCGTTTTCGTGGCTGCCCGCAAAGTACTGCCCAGAACTCGAAAACGAAAAAGCATTCCGAGCTGCGGGCGCAGAAGATGACGTCAGCAGCGCTCTTCCTCATCGTCCCTGCTGACCGAGCTACCTATCTTGTTCAGTGGGAGGCGCTGTGGCACGTCTGCATTGCATTACATTGCAAACGTGCCGAGAAATTGATTGAATTGCAGCAGGACCGAGATCAATTTGTGGCAGTGGCGGGCAGAACTGGTAGTTCCGCCACAGCCTGCCACCGAAGCTGCCACCGGAACTGCCACAGCTTGCCGCACGGTGGCACGGGATTCCGCGAGGATGCCAGAAGGTGCCAGACCGGCCGTAAAAGCTTGCCAATGCGGTTGCCGCTGTGTTTGTGGAAGCTGATGCTGATTATCGGCAAATGGGTTGTCATTATTGTTATAGCGTGTCACCTTTACATAATGATTTCA
>NC_061817.1:5849597-5852921 GCF_021462225.1 Girardinichthys multiradiatus | reverse complement strand
ATAATGTAGTCTTTATTGATCTCACAATGGAGAAATTATCCTGTGCATTTAACCCATCCCTTAGGGAGCAGTGGGCTGCCATTGCGCGGCGCCCGGGGAGCATTCAGGGGCTAAGGGTCTTGCTCAGGGACCCAGAGTGGCAGGCTGTGGGATTCAAACAGGGTACTCTCCGGGATGCAAATGCCCTGTTCTCTAACCACTGGGCCAACCACATTAATCCTGATCAAAAGTTTACTTAACAGAGCTTTTAATACTGTGTATCTCCCTTTTAACATGAAAGCTTGAAGTCTTTTGTGGAAGTAGTGGTTGAGGCACTTTGTTTTCTCAGATGGCAGAGTTCCTCCTTCTTGGCAAAAAGCTTTAGTTCATGTAAATTCTTGGGTTGTCTTGCATGAACTACACATCTGAGATCTCCCTAAAATGGCTCGATGATACTGAGGTTACGAGAGGGTGACGACCCTTCCAGAACCTTCCTGTTTTACTGCTTTAGCCTATGACAGATTGCCTTGGCCTATTATTTCGTCAATATTTTTCTCTGATATTGTCTTATGACTTGCTGCGTTCATCTTGCCATCAGTTCTGACCAAGATTCCTGGGCTTTTATAGCTCACAAATGCCCAAAACATCAGTGTTTACGTCCATGTTTCAGAAGAGGAATAGTGCACTTTTCATCCTAGGCCTTGTATTCTCATCTCCAAATATATGAAAGTAGCCATAAATTTCAATGTTGGTGTTAGACCTCCGAATAACGTTGTCACAGAGATTTTCAGGTTTTATTTCATTCAGTAATGCTCTTTTTTTGGTGACTCGAACATGCAGCCTATTTTTCTTTGAGTGACACCTTATTGTGCATCTAGAAACGGCTATATCAATATTTTGAGAAAGCCCTGTATGTTAACTAATATTTCTGTGGATTTGTCTTATGCATCCTGACAGAATTTGTTGTAGGTCTACCTGACCATAGCTTTGTTATAACAGAATCCCTCATTTTACACTTCCTAATTAGAGTTTGAATGCTGCTGGTTGGCATTCCCAAAGCTCAAATATATTCCGTCTCAAAGCCTTTGATAATTGTTTTCCTTTCTGTCAGAATGCAGCAACATCAGTGTAGCACTGGATGAAACATGCAGGGGTCTGGGTCTTTCATTTTCATGTATATCAACTTTTGTTTTTGTTCGCAGGTCAAAACTTCCAGGTTATGTAAACTTTTGATCAGGGTAATTTGAAAGGTTTCTGTTGTCACTGAAAAGAGCAAACTGTTGTTTGGTGATTAATGGCTCTTTCCACCCACTATTATCAACAGGTTTAGCATTGTTACTAATAGTCTCTGAAAACAGCCAATAAAAATCTAAGCTTCTGCGAGGGCATGTAAACTTATTAGCACAACTTTATAACTCAAGCTACCCTAATTGTTGGTTCCCGATTATCTTCTGAAAACCTACAACATAAGTAAAACAGAGACTTGTTGCCTGTCAGAAGGTCCATGTTTCCCATGACTGTTTATAAAAAATCTTTAAGGAAATAAAAAAATTGAGGAAACTTTTACATGAAAAATAAATGTTTTAAAATGTCTTCTAGGTGAACTCACTCTACAACACCTCATCATGGAAAACTCTGATCTACATTAGACTGAAGATGACTGGAATAGATTTTTTATGAAAAACAGTTAAGGATCTGGATCTTCAGCTGAAACTACGAAAGAGAAAGTTGGTTAGTTATGAAACCTGCCCTGATAGCCTTGGTAACTTGACTTAAAATTCCAAGTCTGATGCCAGTATTTGAATCATGCATTCAACAAATACACAGCTGCTCTGATATGGTTGATAAGTTAATAACCCATAACAAGAACATTTAGGGTTTCTACACCTATGATCAGTGTCAATGGTGGTTGGTTTGATTAATCAAAATCCTCCATCGATTTTCTACACTTGTTGGCACCTCTGGTAAAGATGTAAAAACCTTGAAATAAAGTATTTGATCATTTATCGCTGTAGCATAATCTCACATGGAAACTAAGTTTATTAGTCTCTTCCCTTCAGCTGCTTCCTGTTCATTTGGGTTTTCTGTAAGATTTAAATCTGGGGACTGAAGTGGCCCTGACAGAGGGCTGGTTTTCTGTTCGGTGAACCACATCTGTATTGATATGTCTCTATGTTTTAGATCATTATTCTATTTAAATACCAAATTATGCCCTATTTTTTGCTTACTTGGAGAAGCCACCAGATTCACAAGAATGGCAATCTAATGGCAATGTAGTCTCCAATTAACCCAACATAACCACACACCATCTGACTGTAACCTTTCTTGTTTATATAACTTTAAATTGTTCACCTTACAGTATGTTTGTTTAGCCACCTGAAATGCAGAATTTTTCTACATCACTTAAATATGCAGGAGTAAAACAATAAATCTTAATGATTTCATCATAAATAAATAAAAAAATTGATAAACTATTTCCTGATTAAACAAAACCACAAGCAGCAAAATTCATCAGTCTGTGTACCAATAATTCAACAAATCAGTTAGCAGTAAAAGGATTAGCTCTCAGTAATCCAGATTGATGAAGTCCACAGCTTCCAAGGCTTTTCCTTCGAGACCTATGGCAGGAAGATATTCCCTTGACAGACAATTAAAGATAATTAGGGTGTCAGAAGGAGAGCTTTATTTAACAAGCTGTATCCTAAATTACCTTTAATTGACATGGTCATTTAAAAAAATCATTGGCAATGTCTGACAAGTCTTTTCGCATTTTCAGATGTTTGCCAGGGCAAAAAGACGAGACCTCCGTCTTCTGATTTATGACTTTCAGACAAAATTGCCCCCGGCCACTAGATTACAAACAGAGCTTACACTAAGGAGCAATATGTTTCTCATGTCTGAATTTAATACTGATCGTTAGTGTGTCTAACTATAAAAGATAAATTATGTCCAGACGTGCACACATTTATACACAAACACAACTTAAGGTTAAGTGCCTTGCCGAGGGGCACATCGACATGTAGCAGGAGGAAGAATCGAACCCACAACTTTCAGATTGTAAGACAACTACTCTTCCACTGAGCCACAGCCAAAAGTTGAAGATGTTCTTAATCTCTCCAGCTTACGTTTGCAGTCAGAAGAAGGGCCCCGCCATCTCTCCTAAAAGACAGGCAGGGCTGACCTCTCCTGGCACGGGCTTCTGGGATGTCTAGCTGCTCATTACTTTTCAGGACTGTGAGATACACTTGGAAGGAATAATATTCTGGCCAAAGACTTCAAATCCTGTTTAGACAGCTTTAGACCACAGCAGTATATGAATTTTCCCACACATTTAAAGCACATACA
>NC_061817.1:5824182-5849497 GCF_021462225.1 Girardinichthys multiradiatus | reverse complement strand
CATCTGCCCGTCTTGTTACCATGTGGAGTAGAGCATTCAGCTGCTCTGCTCCCCAGCTCTGCAACTCACTCCTCACTACCTGTTTTTATGTTTTATGATGTAAGGTGACCTTGAGTGTCAAGGAAGGCGCCTATAATAAAATGTATCATTATTTTTAAAACTACATTCCTTGCAACAAATTCACACAAAAATGTCAAATGAACTTAGCAAAGCATATGATGCAAAGCAAAAAAAAAACATTTATCTCCATAGCTCCAAGGACTGGCCAGGTTCTGGTAACTCGTGTAGGTCTGGTTTCTTGCTTGGATGAAGGGTTTGTTCTGAGGTTCAGTTTCAAGTAAAGCAGACCAGTGTAAGGGAGGGGCAGCAACGCAGGAGCAAATTTTTATGTAAAAGTGTTATGTGCTCTTTCAGCCAATAAGCAAGGACTTAATTAACCAATTACATTGAGCCTTTCCCATTTTATGGTGAAACCCTCAAAACTATTTCCTTTTTTACCTGAAACTAATTGTCTGCTGGCCAGTTTGTGCATTCGAGGCATTTTCTACATGTGATCACTTCACAGGATAAAAACAGCTTGACAGCTACATTTAGGATGTTAACACAAGGTCAGTCAGTCATTTTCTATATCGTTCCTTCCATAGTGGGTCGCAGGGAAACTGGTGGCTATCTCCAGCAGTCTATGGGCAGGAGGTGGGGTACACCCTGGACACGTTGCCAGTCCATCGCAGGGCAACACAAGGTATCATTCATTATTAAAACTTATGACTAATTATGGATTATTTCAATGCAAAGGAAATAAAATGGTTGACCTTCAAAATCATTTGTTTTATCTCAGACTGTCCAATGCAGCCGCAGCGGATTGTGTTATAAATTGCATGGTAGCACAATAATTGAAATAAAACATATTCTTTTAAGAAAACAAATTCTCATCTTTAGAATGACAGTTCTGACTGAACGAAGTCTAAATCATAAAATTCCCTGACCCAGCTGAGTCTAGCAGGGCAAACCGTGTCTAGAGGGAAGGTCATAATACGAAGTTAGTTCACACTACAGGAGCTAATTTGTTTTCTTAGATAGCAAAGCATAGATTCTGTTTGAAAACTGTAGAACAACTTCCAGTTAACAGGTCAAGAATTTTATTTATGACTGAAAACATAAGAGATATCATGCTCTGGAGTATCTGATAAAAAACAAGAAAAGTAGACTACTTGAACAATGTCAGAAGTTGAATTTCATGCAGAATAAAAACAAAAGAATTTGTGTCCTACTATTTTCCATCTTGATACTTACCATTAAACAAGAAGTGCCACTAGAATCCTGCATCAGAAGGCAAATCAGAAATCAGAAACAAGTACACTTAGATGTTAATAGATTTCCTTTTGAATTTTTAAATACATACACACAAAATGAACTTAAACCTCAGCTGCCCATGTACTTTTTTATTTGTTCAGTTCTTCAAACCGTTCACATCTGCAAACAAGCAGGTTCACTGAACTATTAGAGTTCATTAAAAAAATTAGTAAAGCCCTTAAAAACAATAAATGTTTACGTGTTTTCTGGAAAAACAACTTGCATGTCCATAAGTTTATTTCAGCCAAAAACTATAAAGGCGAACTCCTTTAAGTGTTTAGCAAAAGTTGCACAATTAGTCTTTTTAGGACCAAGCGTAATGTGCCACTCAACTATTTTTACCTCCAAAGTGGCTCAGCATGTACTTTGCAGTTGAGCATGCTGGTATATGTCCACAACTGATCCAGGAGGTCTTGTATCATCTTGTCAGTCACATCATCTGAGTCCTTGGCATGGTGTCCTGCTGATGTCCAGAATACCAGTGTCCAAAATTGTTCATGTATCCTCCTGAGTGCACTGGCGCACCTTTGGCAGCCATACTGATGTCCCACAGAGAACATGGAGAGGAGGAAGATTGTGGTGGTGGGGCAAGGTGATCTCCCTCAGGTCCACAAGGCCCATTCTTCATTATCTTTTTGTACTTGGACCGTTTGTTTTGGAACCATATTTTCACCTGGAGAACAGGGGAAAAGAAATAGGGTGAGAACAAGGGTTTAAAATCTAGGCTATTAGAATACCCGTTTATTTATCTGTTATGCTATCAAACATTGGGTACCATGCTCCTTATGATGTTCAGCATTCCTTTTCCAGTTAATGTATTTTGACCATATCTTTCACAAAACAGTGCATTTTAATAACGTAGTTAACATCTAAAAGGAGACAAAAGTGAAACAAAATAAAATTTTCAGCATAGAATCAAATCAGAAAATAAAACTTTTCTCACAAAAATCTCCATCAAATAGGTATTATTCAATACACGGAAATTAACGTCTAAATTGCTGACAAAAAAAGTACACCCCTATGTGAAAATGTCCTAATTGTTCCCAATTGGCCATTTTACCTCCCGAGTGTCATGTGACTCGTTATTGTTACAAGGTCTCAGGTGTGAATTGGGGAGCAAGTGTGTTACATTTGGTGTTATTGCTCTCATACTAATCACTGGAACTTCAACATGACACCTCATTGCAAAAAGCTCTTTGAAGATCTGAAAATAAGAATTGCTCTACATAAAGATGGGCTAGGCTATAAGAAGACTGCCAACACCCTGAAACTGAGCTGCAGAACAGGATAACAGAACAGTTTCCATTCAGAACAGGCCTTGCCATGGTCAACTAAGGAAGATGAGTGCTCAGCGTCATATCTAGTGGTTGTCTTATAAATAATAAACGTACGAGTGCTGCCAGCATTGCTGCAGAGGTTAAAGGGTCCGCCTCTCAGTGGTCAGACCATATGCTGCACGGTGCATTAAATTGGTCTACATGGTTGTTGTACCAGAAGGAAGCCTTTTCTAAAGACGATGCACAAGAAAGATCGCAAACAGTTTGCTAAAGACAAGCAGACTAAGGACATGGATTACTGGTACCATGTCATGTGGTCTAAGGTAACCAAAATCAACTTATTTGGGTTAGATGGTGTTAAGTGTGCGTGGCTGGAACCAGGTGAGGAGTGCAAAGACAAGTGTGTCTTGCCTACAGTCAAGCAGGATGGTGGGAGTGTCATGATTTGGGGCTGCATGAGTGTTGCCGGCTGTGAGGAGCTACAGTTCATTGAGAGAACCATGAATATCAGCTTTGACATATTGAGCAGAGCATGATCCTCTCCCATTAGAAACTGGGCCGCAGCACAGTATTCCAACAGGATAATGACCTCAAACACACCTCCAAGACAACCACTGCCCTGTTACAGAAACTGAGGGTAAAGGCGCTCGAGTGTTCAAGAATGTCTCCAGACAAACGCTGCTAAGTATTTGGTTACATTTTATTTTACTTTACTTGCTTACTTGTATTTATACATAATTCATATAGAGGTCATCATATTTCTAATAATAAATATCTTCAATAAAAGCACTTGTACATTCTGTATAAACCCCTAGTGTAATAACATTCTGCATGAAGAAGGAAACTGTATCTACCCATCCTCTATACCTTCTTTACTTCCCTATAGGGTCGCAGAGGAGCTGGTGCCTATCTCCAGCGGTTTACCGGCGAGAGTCAGGGTACACCCTGGACAGGTCGCCAGTCCATCACAGGGCAACACAGAGGACAAACAACCATGCACACACACATTCACACCTAAGGACAATTTAGAGAGACCTATCCTAATAGTCTGTGGTTTTGTGTTTTTATACTGTGGGAGGAAGCCGGAGTACCTGAAGGGAACCCACACATGCACAAGGAGAACATGCAAATTCCATGCAGAAAGACCCCCGGATGGGAATCGAACCCAGGACCTTTTTGCTGCAAGGCATCAGTGCTACCAACTGCGCAACTGTGCAGACCATCTAAAAGAAAACGATGCATTTTATCTTTCATATAAAAAGACACATAACCTTTTATCTCACTGTCTGACATTACATCGCACTGAACTTGTTTTAGATCATTTAGGATTACAAATATTATTTCTATTTGCTAAATACAAGAATAGAGAGATTATCTTTTTACGATACGTTTTTGTACATTCTTCTAAAATTCAGAAGTTGACATACACTAAGATTCCTCTGTTTTCAAACAATTTGAGAAAGCCATAATTTAGATGTCACTGCTTCAAATCGTGATAGTTTCTGATAATTCACAAGATTTGAGCTAAATAAAGGCAACAGATCAAACGCTCTGCTTCCATCACTGAGATATCAAAATAAATCTGCCAAGTTATGAGGAAGAGAATTGTGGACTTCCACAAGTCTGGTTCATTCTTGCCCAAAGGTGCAATTTTCTTCTGTTCAAACAATTATATGCAGGTATAAAGTCATGGGAATGTCCAGCCATGTCACCAATTAGGTAGGAGATGGGCTCTGTGTCAAAGCGAGTGTGCATCAACTACAAACTGTAGCAATCCAGAAAAGCAGGAGCAGAATAGAACATAAGGAAAAAATCAGCAACTGGATAATTTACATTAATGCAGCGCAACAATCCCTACAGCTTTTGTTCGCTTATCCTCTTGTTCCGCTGGGGGCAGCAGCAGCCTGCAGTGCATTCAATTTCTTCATTTAAATAGGGCGGTCTGTACCTCTTTTGCACCTGTTATCCATTATACGATCAATCTTTGAAAATCACATGCAACACGCCCACTTATTGCATGTGCAATTTTGCTTTTGTACAAGTAATTTAGCACGCCCTATTTGGGATATTTGAAGATCAGGCCCAAAATGTCAAAAGCAGGGTGATTCTAATTAAAGTAAAAAAAAAGCATGGCTCATGATAGAAGAGAACAGAATGTCTGCACAATACTTTCAGATAATCTTCAAAAGTTAAGCTGACAAACACTTCATTAATTTCTCTGGGGTTAAAGATTATTTACTCATGCTGTTGTTGACATAATGGGCAAGTTATTTTCCCATGATGCCTGCCAATGGAGCATCAAATTACAATTACCTCTTAAGATAAAAAAAACACATCGCCAATTATAACACAGTTCAAATATTTGTCGGCAAATGATTTTAATTCCATATGTAAGCGAAACGTTTTTGGTGTTGACTGCAGACAATATCATGGCACGCAGTAAAGAGAAAAAGATAAAAGTACAAAGGAAAAATGTAGACAACTGTTTTGGCAGTAGAATTGTTTTCTCCACCATACCCAGTATTATTACAGTGTGAGTTTATGGGTATTTATAAAGATGTCTGAATTGCTTTTATAGCAGATATTTAATCCTATAAAATAAAGGAAAATCCAATCTCTGGCTTATTTAATTGACTTAAATATGTGGAAAAAATTATCCCTCTATTCAATAATCAAAAACAGAACAATACTTCCACACCCAGCATTTAAACTAAATAGCCACAAAATCACAGACAGTATAATGATCTCTATTCTTGAAGAGGATCTGCTGACTTCAGTCTGTTTGAAATCAATATGGATGATGGTATACACATAAAATAAAACTGCTCCATAAAAATAAAGAACCAATATGATTTAAGCACATGCCGTTTTCTTTTATCTGCTTTTCAAAATTAATCTAGAAAATTATTAAAACTTTTTATTTTGTGCATTTAAGTAATTTCCAAAATATGTCATTCTTGACCTGTTTATGCGGCTTATTATGTGTTTGATCTAACTACATATTAATAATAATATTGCAGTTATATACTGATACTAATCAATGTCAACAGTCGAACACAGATAGGGATGTGGCACAACGTTTATTGGGCCAGGAGTCAATCAATAGCACGTTTCGGGACTACAACATAAGTGAGAGTATCTCTACAATAATTACTGGTTCTCATATTCCAGCAGTAACATAGAACTGACAGCTTTCAGGAAGGCTTAACTAATGACAATGACTTTAATGGAGGAGTGTAGCTAAGAGGCATCACAAGTCCCTTGAAGCTTGGATTCACATAGATGTGTCACACTAAACTCCAAATATTCGTCAGTCTTCATCACAAAAGGAATTTACTTGCAAGCATTAAACCAATTTGCTTGTGTATACGTGTCTGTGTGGCAGTCAGAGATGGATACATTTTGGAGAAAAAAACATCAGAACTGTACTACGTGCCATTTCTCTGCAGCGTCTGGGAACAGTTGTGATTTTCAGTTGAAAGTGGTCAGTATCTGGCAGGCAGCCTAATGGCAAGGAGGCGGAATGGCGATGGGGTGTATGATCACTATCTTCAAGTGTGTGTGTTTCTTTATACGTGTATGAAAGCGCCCTCTTGGGCTAAATGTATTTAAGTAGATTCATATGTGAGTATTGGTGTGTCACTGTTTGGGTTCCAGGGTACTGATGTATGAGAAGAGAATGAACCGGCCAGTACATAATGCTCCATGCAGTATTAACATATGCAGACTGGGCTAGTTACAGTTGACTGCATGTTTCAATACAAGCTAATCAGTGTCTAATGGATTAACCACATGAGCACCAGTAAAGAAAAGAGTTTGAACTAGGGGTATTAAAATTGACCGTTTTAAATCTCTATGCATTTGTTTTTCATGTTTTTTCTTTTGAGCTTGGTTGGTAGTGGAACATCAGGAAATTACCTCCACAAATGCTAATACATAATGCTAAAGACAGTTCAAAATATTAATACGAGGTGCAGCGCTGGTGGTGCAGAGGCTATAGTCCCCGATGCGGGTTCAAGACCTGGCGACCTTTGCCAAATGTCTCCCCCTCTCTTTGCCCTCTTTCTTGTCTACCTACTTTCAGAAAAATGAAAAAAATAAAGGCCTTTAGTGCTGCAAAAAATATTTATATATATTAATATGAAATTATTTTGTATTTGCATCTGGAGTTCAGGTCTTCAACGTCTCCTTCTTCATCTGCTGCCCGATCCTCTCTGCACCGCTCCCTCATGGTTCCCCTTGTAGGTTGTGGGCCCACTGGGGGATGGCTTCGCATCTCTTGTTTTGGCATGGCTCGGCCGGGTCCCGCAAAAAGTAACCCGGCCACCAGGCGCTTGCTGACGAGTCCTGATCCAAGGACTGGCTCCAGGTTGGGACCCCGCTCTGCTGTACAGGCAACAGCATGCACTGGGGCAGTTCGCAGCCAAGTCTGAAGCAGCTGGGATGAGGATCAGCTCCTCCAAGTCTGATACCATGGTTCTTGGCTGAAAAAGGGGGGCTTGCCCTCTTCAGGTTGGAGGGGAGCTCCTGCCTCTAGTGGGGGAGTTCAGGTATCTTGGGGTCTTGTTCACAAGTGAGGGGAGAATGGAGCAGGAGATTGACAGACGGATCGGTGCAGCTGCCGCATTAACGAGGCTGCTGTGCCGGTCCGTTGTGGTGAAGAGAGAGCTGAGCCAAAAAACAAATTTACCGGTTGGTCTATGTTCCTACCCTCAACTATGGCCATGAACTTTGGGTCATGGCTGAAAGACCGTAGATCCCGGATACAAGCTGCTGAAATGAGCTTCCTTCGTAGGGTGGCCGGGCACTCCTTTAGAGTAGTGTGAGGAGCTTGGCCATCAGGGAGGGGCTCGGAGTAGAGCCGCTGCTCCTCCACGTCGAGAGGAGTCAGTTGAGATGCCTTCTGAACGTTCTCGCCGGGAGGTGTTCCAGGCATTACCACTGAGAGGAGGCCAAGGGGATGGCCCAGGACACGCTGGAGGGCCTAGGTTTCCCGGTTGGCCTGGCAATGCCTTGGGCACCCCCTGGAGGAGGTGTCTGGGGAGATGGAAGTCTGGGCGTCTCCACTAAAGCCCCTTTTCCACTGGCTCGATTTGGCCCGACTCGGCTCCACTCAGCTCGCTTTGCGAGCATTTCCATTACTGTTATTTCAGTACCGGTACCTACTTTTTTGGTACCTCCTTCTTAGCAGGGTTAAGCAAGGCCGAGTCGGTACTGTACGTGACATGAACAAATGGCTGTTCGCTGATTGGCCGTGCGTGCGGCCAGCCGTAAGAGTCGACCAGCGTAAAAAAACGACAGCAATTTTCAAGCGACAATCGAGTGAGAGAAAAATATGATGGAGTCCGGATAGTTATCCGGATAAGTCACCCCTTGGAGCAACGACGAGGTGCAAGCTTTTCTGGCGATAATAGGAGACTGCAATATTCAGCGGCAGCTGAATAAATATATAGGCAACAACTATAAGAAATAAAATGGGATCTAATTCAAATTTTTCCAAGTCTCTTAAAGGGAAAGTGAAATCTTTAATAATAATAATAAAACTGATGTCATAATCCTACTCATTAAAGCTGATTGTCAATGCAGTCAGCAGATGTAATCTCCAGGCAATAGACGTGTTACTTCTTATTTTTGTAATGCGTTTCGGTCTTTATTTCTCTACACCGGCGGTTGGGTATTTCATTCGCGTTGATGCAGCACGACACATGATGCTTTAAAGCTGCGCCTCCATGTGGTGTTCCCTTCAGCGGAGCAAAAGCGGGTCTATGGAAATGCAACACACAACGTGCAGTGCCGTGCGGAACTGTTCTGGGCTGGCCAAATTGAGCAAGGGGAAAAGGGGCATTAGTCTACTGCCCCCCGTGACCCGGTCCCAGATAAAGCAGAAGACAATGAGTATGAGTATTTTGTATTTGTTTTAAAATAATAGCTAATGTTTGTTTCCTGCTATATTTCACAGTGGCAATGTCGCCTATCTGTTAGAGAATGAATAATTAATTACAGCTCATGGCAGGAGGGTTAGAAAAAATCTTCTAACATTGTTCTTAATGAGAAATTAGTATCAGTTCAAACTTGTCAAGAAGTGAAATATTTACAATATCTGGAGGACAGAAATTGGCCTCAAATCTTAGTTTGATCAATCTATAGAAAGAAACATTAAATACAAGCAACAAAGAAACACAGGATATAAGCATAAGTCCCTTTCAAAATAAAGTTACACAATAAGTCCCTAAACACAAACTCCGCTTTATATTTATTCAGTCTGTGGTTTGTGCTTACATAAATGAAATCATCATGGAAGTGACAGATGTTCCATAAGAACAGTCAGCTTCACAGCTATTTGCAACTGTGCACTGTAAATATCTCTCTGCTGCTCAGAGTCTTCATGCAGCACACCCCAAGGTGTTATTAACACAACAAAACTCAAGAAAGTGTCTTTTGAAAGGAGACCGGACTGATATTATTTTTCCAACGAAAGAACTCTCACTCTGGACTCGCTTGGTTCTCGTGCCTTCGAACATTGGTGTTTCCACCCACCAGTTTTGGGAACCAAGCAACAACATTGGGCGTTACACGATGCCGGTTGGGGGGGGGGTCCTGCTAAGCTGCGAGCATTGCTCCTTTTAATGCAAAAAAAGAGCATTAGTGAACTATAGGGAGACTGTAACTCCGTGCAAGAACAATGGTATGTCCAATGTTTTCATTTGTATATGTTCAGCATCCGCGAGTGTAACGGAAATAAATTGTTATGCAATGCGTGTTCATTGTGTTTTTACAAACATAAATAATGTTGATACGGTACGTTCTTCGCTTTCGTTGCCATACTCGCTGCTTCTATTGTCTGCAGCTTCCACCTGGAAATGTGTCACCGGTTACAAATCTCAACCAGGTTGGTGTCCACCAAGCTGGACAACAGATGGTGTCTGCAGTAGTTGTAGTCCACGTACCAGGTCATGCTGTCTGGAAAAAATAAGTATAGAGCAACCACAAGTTTCTGGATAACTTGGCACATAAGATTTACTAGAAAATTTTGGGAGTGTTTTCAGCAAAAGTTATAAAATATTCAGCAGGAAAGATACAGTTTAAAGTTCCTCAGTGAACCTGGTCTTTCAATGGAGGATTTACCTGATTGTATCTAACTGGACATCAACAACTACTTAAATCATAAACTTGATACTATCTAGTACTATATTTATACAGAGGAATGTAAAAGTTATGTCTCTTGAGACATACAACCAGCTTACACTCAGGCACTGCTGTTTGGACCGTACTAAGCAAGTCTCTTTCTTGTCTATGTGAACCCTGGCTTTGCCATGACAGGTTAACTTGACACATTTTCTGGCAAATTGAGTTAATATCTATTTGAGCACTTGAAGGGACTTACAGATACTGTATAGAACATCAAACTTTTAACCACAGATGATCAGATAATAATTTTACATATATGTGTAAAAACGAGACAGTGATGTCATGGCAAAAGCAGCTAACTCAGTTCTGACGTGCAGCTTTCCTTAACGCATGCACTTTACAAGGAGAGGATGAAACACGAGTGAACACAGTCTTCTGTTATAAGATGTAACACAAAGAGCTTAAATTCTTCATATTTAAGTTTCCAAATCAAGATACGAAACAGTGTAAGAGCAGCTTTTTTTTTTTTTTATTACTTTGGTTTAAAAGTAAAAATTTACAACTAACTTGAACTGTTTTTCTTCTTCTGTTAGAAAAGAGACATCAAAACAGATAGAAAGTAAGCTACTATTAGGGTTTTCAATTGAGCAAACTATCTTACATGCTTCTGCATAAGGGAAACATTATTTTGTCAAAGATGTACCCATACAAACCTCTAATTCTCATATAATAGTTCGGTTCTCCCAAATTTTCCTCTGGATTACCATCATTCATCTAGCTCTTCATTCTAGGTTGTTGTTGGGGAAGTGACAGGGAAACAGATTTGGTTTGTCTGATGATTTCTACAGCCTGTTGTTGAGCACAAGATAACCATTTTGAAATTTTTTGTGAAAAACGTTTTTCATTTCAACAGGAACCACCCAGCGTAATAAACTAGCACAAATACTGCCTTGGCCTCCACCACCATCACAGCTAAACATAAAAAGCTATATTTCTATTGTGGATATTTTTGTGGCAGGCGAAAGTACCATCAGGTACAGGGGTTGGACAATGAAACACCTGTCATTTTAGTGTGGGAGGTTTCATGGCTAAATTGGACCAGCCTGGTAGCCAGTCTTCATTGATTGCACATTGCACCAGTAAGAGCAGAGTGTGAAGGTTCAATTAGCAGGGTAAGAGCACGGTTTTGCTCAAAATATTGAAATGCACACAACATTATGGGTGACATACCAGAGTTCAAAAGAGGACAAATTGTTGTTGCACGTCTTGCTGGCGCATGTGTGACCAAGACAGCATATCTGACAATTTCTGCTTAGTTGGTTAAGCACTTTATCTCAAACATGTAAAAGACCACAACAAACAATATAATCCCTCAGTGATAATACACATCATACCTTCATATACCAAGGTGTAAAAAACATGCCATAAAAATAGCCTGGTTGCCAATTTAAGAAACATTTATAAAGAAACTGGGCCTGTATTCTTCATAATCCTTATAAATACTTTTAATAGCATGGCAGTTGAATTCTTGTCAAAATGTACCTAATGTCAGTTACAACCCAGTTTCTACATCTACTACAACTTCCTCAGTAAACATGTATGTGACCTGTAGTACAATATAGCAAACCGCTGCCTCTAAAGCACATTCTTACCACAACAGGCACAGGCAAATAAATAGATCATCTCATACTCCCAGTGTAAACAAATCTGTGGCAGTTGATTCATTGGGGATTAGGACCATTCAACTGATGACACAGCATGAAATGTGAACTCATTACATTAACATACACTCATGCACATATCATATAGCAGCTGAAATATTCCAAAACAGTCATAGTTAATGTTTCATTGTTGCTACACCTGCTGTCAACTTAGAACCTGATTTTTCACCTCTACTGACTCAGTGTAAGTAATCTGTTGTAACTGTATACAGAGAATTATTAGCCTACACACACATCAGAAAATATTATAGTCACTGGCTTCATTAAATATATTTTTTTGTTGTATGTTACCAATAAAATAATTTTTTTTTATAAATGTACACTTTAAAGGGTTGAGTAAAGCCCATAATGTCTCTTGCAACATATTGATGTTAAGAATGTTAAAAAGCAGATACTTAAAAAGTCTCCAAAACATAGAATCTTTCATTTTAGAGGACAAAGTTTCCATTGGAAGGAAGTGGAAGGTGACATGGCATTGGTGTTGTGTCATTTTAAAATACCATCACCTAAAGCACTTCAAAATCACTCTAGTGACCCACATTAAACATATTGGCAAATTATGTTTGGCATATTATAATGTATGTTGATAAGTGCGTTGCTAAGTTTATTTTTCATTTACAGGAATTCAGCATAAAAAACAAACCAAGCTGTCAGAGATGTAACAAGACCTAGCTCACCACTAAGGTAGCTAAGGTTGGTTTAGTAACATTTAAAAATTTGCTTTATCTAGCTTTTAAATACAACTAAGAAACTATGGACCAATCTTCGGCTTAGTTATTACTTTTTTAACAATTCAATGTGATTGTGGTTCCATCTAAGCAATCGCTACTGGTTAACTACATTCACATTAGATTTAATCTCCACTTTCGACCATATGGAATTAGTTTTAGCGGGAGAAGCTAACCATAAATGGCCTCAAGTTTATCAAGTTGGGGGATTACTCTACATTTCAATCTCAAAAGACTCACAAGGAAAAGGATGGCAATTAGAAAAGTTTTAATGATGGGAATTGGCAGCCAGGGAGTGAGGAAACCATGAGGAGATGGGAAGGAAAATGGTGGAGGTGGGATGAGCTCAGCTGACAAGCGAGGATGTACATGGCTGAAGGTCCTTAAAAACGAGGCGTCGGAAGGTGTTTGGATGAAGAGTCATGTGGACAGGATGCTGATTGGATGGCAGGGAGACGCACAGAAGAGTCATTGGAAGGAGCGGGCAGTGAAGGTGAGTCTTTCATTTTGAATTTTTGTCAAAACTCCATTTAATTTACATAAACTTTAGGCCATGAGGTTTTAAAAAAATATTCACAAATACTAGGCTGATAAGCAGCAGGTGTTATTTTTAAGACCATAATCAGAAAATGGTAATAGAAAATATCATTATGTTTTATGAAATTTAAAAAATAAGCTACAAAGACCCTATGATTTAGGGTAAACTATTTCCAAGCCAACACCAAAAGCCTTAAATATTAATATATTTTTGCTTTTGGTAAAAATAAGGTTAAAATGTCTAGAGACTTTTTTGTGCTAATTGGAGATGGTAAATTATGCATAGGTCAGTTACTAGTATCAAGGTACACTAACGTTTAAAAAAGTTACGGACAAAGAAGGCTGTTCAAAAATAAGAGTCACACCATGGAAACTCATTACTCTTATTAAGGTAAGACTGTTCTACAGCTACAGCTGCCAAGCTACTGTTAGGCAGCCGTGTGCAGGCTCTACCCAAGTCAACTACTACTGGCTTCTTCCACTCCCAGTGTTACGCCACAAAGAGCAGGATGACTAAAAGGTATACTTTTCTGCCAAAAAAGCACTTCAAAACTACTACAAACGTTAGCTGCGGTTTATTCTATATTTTTGATCATATTAGTGCATCAAAATCAAAACAAACATGTTTAACATAATTATAATTGTAATAATCAATATGTGATGGTATTTTACCAGCAGTAGGAGTAACTGCTATTTTTCTGTTTGAAACAAAGGTAAATGGATCATTTCATTCATTTCTGTTTTGTGTGTTAACACCGTGATACCATGAAATCAGTGTATTATTTTTTTTCAAGGTTATCTCATACTATAGCAGAAAATCAAACATAAAGGACAGTAATGCCTGAATACAAAGGTTTGTATGACAAATGTATATTAGGAGAAAAATTAAATTACAGTTTTCCATACCGATTGTTCTAACATATATAAAATATCTAATAAAAAATTTATCCAAGGTTACCTGGAGTCTAAGTCAACATAGTTCAATGATTCAGTGCAAAGCATTTTTTAAAACAAATAACTGATAAAACAAATGGACTTTGTGCTAAGTTCTAACTTTGTCTATGCTAGGATAGGAACGTCCCATAACATTTACATTAATGTAAGTAATTATCAGTATCTATATCCAGGTGGAAGAACCTGTGGAGGAATGTACCGCTGCCCGTTTAGGCGTTTGATTTGCTTCAACTGTGAACAAAGGAAACAATTAAAGATGTAATTGATTTAGGCTCATACAGGAGATCTCAATTCACTTTTGTATTTTTTTTTTTTTTCTTATATGGGTGACTGGGAATCTTCTCACACGTCACAGCTGTTCTATACAAATACGTTTCTTCTTTATGTTGGAAGTCACTGGAAGGTTTATTATTCCTTTCCTGTGCTTCTTTGAAAAACAATAAAATAGCTAATATAAATAGGCACAAATAGTTTACTTGTTTTGCACCTTCATCCCTGTATGTTCGATGTTTACCTGGGTCTGTGTCAGGCCTAGTTTAGCTGCAAGGTCGGCCCTCTCGGGCAAGGCGAGGTACTGCGTCTGCTGGAAGCGCTGGTTGAGCACCTGGAGCTGCAAACTGGAGTAGATGGTCCGAGGCTTTCTTATCTTCTTCCCCTTCCCATTCAGCCTCACCTCCCCGTTCTCTATCACCGCTGTGGGCTTTTCATGTTCTAAAGCCAGAGAGGGAAGAGAACAATTTGCTTGATATAGGTCACTTCAGAAGAGAACTACAACTAGTTTTGCATCAAGCAGTTTTATGACGCAAATGCACAAAGAAAGTTAGTTAAAACACAATGGTGCAATATAGAAAGCTGAACATTTCACCATTTGGAGTGTTAGGAAATTCAATATATGCTCTCTAATTCCCCAAACAAAAAATTATTAAATTGAAATTGGTCTAACAATATTAAAAATACACTAAACCAACAAACATTTACCTCCCACACACAAGTGTCCAAAGTGATTTAGAAGATGTTAATGGACATTAGTTTAACATATTGTTGCTATATTCCCTGCCCAAAAATGTATTCTCGAATTTTGCAACTAAAATTCAAAGTCTTAAATGTACTCGCTGATGAAAATATCTAAAACCTTTGTGTCGGTTTGTGTTAGAAGGATGTCGGACCTTCTTACACTCAATATGTTCCCCTTTAAAACATTCTGTTGTTCTATATTTTTGCCGGTATCTGTTCTATTTATCAAACATTGATAAGCATGAGTTGGTTTTTGAAGATAAACCAAGGCTTTAAAAAGTTATGGTTTCAACAACCCCTATTTTGGCATATTGTTTCTAGAGTTCAAAATCCTTTCAATGATGTGTGAGAAAAAGTGCTAGAGTGACTCATGTTTTCTCTAGCTACATGAAACTTTAAATAATGCTGCGCTGCAACGCCTCCTAACCTCCAGTTAGCTGATTAGAAGAATGCTACTACATTTAGCCCTTGCAATACGTAAAGATGAATTCAACTGTGTGTGAATATTTTTTGCTCATGAAAAACAGAGTCATGCTGGGAGAACTAAAAGATCACTGCCACCGATCACTGTTATTAGGGTAATGCAGATTTAAAAATTGCAGTTGGAAAGCTACGGACTGGGTGACTGTTAAGTAGCCAACTGCAGGCTGTACCTCAGCTAATATTTTCCCTAAATAAACAGCTAGAGCTTGTCGGACTTCAAGTGTTACTCTATAAAGAGCAGAATGAAAACAAGTATATTCCTCTAGCAAAAAGCACTCAAAAAAACTAAAACATTTAGCAAGTTTTGATTCTATACTCTCTTTGTGTATCATTTTCAAAGGAACAAGATATATATTACAGATAATGTTATCACAACTGTAGTATTTAGTATATAATTGTATCCATAGTAGGAACAATTGTTGCTTTCAGTTAGATCATGATATACAGTAATCCCCTGAAACCAAGGTATTTCTATTCTGTGATGTTCTTAAACCAGCCCATGCCTAATCACGCACTATATTGCTTTATTTTATAAACATACATCCTACCTTAATCATCATATTCTTACTGACATTTAATTGTATTTATTAGAGGTGGACCGATTGCAGTTTTCTGGCCGATCACAGATCTTTAAAAAGACTGACATGCCGATTCAGATTTTGGCCGATACTGACTTTTTAAAAAAAATAATTCACACTGTTAGGTGTTATAAGATCACAATACACCAACAATGTTCCAATCTTATTTAAAAAAAACAAAAACATTGAACTTGTTTTAACTGCTCATGAAAGTCACTAGATTTGTCGCTAGTTAGTTTTTGAAAATAAATATAGCGACAAAGTTGCTAAGTTGACAGCAGTGGGGTGACTATTGTTAACTGCACACGTGACTTGGTGGGCGGGTCTGTCAGTCAGCCCTCTCTTACGGCAGAGCAAAAGGGGACAGTGTCTTTTTTGCAGACCTTTGTGGAGGTAGATAAGATCAGTTTTACTTGTAATTATTGGCCGATCATCGGTCACCCAAAATTAACAAAATCAGGGCAGATTGATCGATCGATCGGTGCACCCATAATATTTATTATTTTGATCTGACCACAGGGGGGAAAAAATTCTTTGCTATCTTGTAATGTTGGTCCAGACAGTACTTTAACCCTCTCTTTGTGTCACACAGTAGTGTTGATTCAAACCCAGGCTGCTCTATAATATATCATTGTAACATAGTTTAAAATAGATATTTTTATGACAGTTTATGTATGATGAGTCCTGCAAATCTTCCTAAAATCTTTGTACTCTACAAGTATTCACATTGTACATATAGCTCAACTGAAAGGGCTTTTATAATATTCTTTTCTTTTCTTTTTGTTTCTCTTAAAAAAGTTACATCCTGAATATGTTTTCCCACATTCACTTTTGTAATGACATGAACTGTATGCCTGCAGTAGCGACAGAGAACGTCTGTGGACGAGCCAAGGCCCCAAAAGGAGTTCAGGTTCAGTAATTGAGCTCATTGAACCTGAAGAGACAGCAGTGCACCGATGGGCAGAACTACCCTGCAGAATACCTGGAAACAAAGAGAGGGCTTGGAAAATCTTCAACAAATCTTTTTGTTTAGAAGAAGCAGATAATTATCATTTAGATTATAAACTTTTTAATATTTTTAGAGATTTTGTTTCGGGATTCCACAGACCTGACTGATCACAAATAATAGTAAATGTTAAAGATGTCCATTGTCTTGGTGCTTTGAGCAAAACACAAGAATAAAATACTGAACAGACCATGCAGGCACTATAAACACACCAAAAAGATGCCATCATGTAGTATTATATTTGTGTATATATGTGTATAATTCTTTTCTTTTCTTTTTTTTTTTTTTAAAGAAAACATCCATTCAAATTTGTGTTACACTGATTATTGTATGCTTTTAAGAGATCCATGAAAGACTTTTAGGAAGAAGCTTTTATGGAAAGCCTCAAATAATTTTGGGGCAGACATGCGTTCTTACTCGAAAATGGCTTGCAAATGTACAAAATCTTGTTAAATTCTGATACTTTCAAATCAGGTGTAAATATTTCTATTACTCCTGAAAACATCTCAACAATTGTTCCTGATATCCTTGGATTTCTAGTTACTTTTAAATTTTCAAAGTGACAAAGTAAGATCTGTAGATGAGTCCATGCCGAAAATGATAAATTAAATCAATATATTTAAATGTTTAAACACATGTATTATTATTATTATGATAATTAGTATCTTTCTAACTGCAACTTGCTCAACAAAAAACAGCCTCTCCAGTCTGCTGTAAAGGGATTACTCTAATATACTGTTTTGCCACTTAAATATCATGTCAAAACGTGAATTTTTAAACATTGTGTTTCATTTTATTTTAAAATTTCGACTTGAGCCATTTAACAAAATACAGTATTATCAAATGCAGTATTATTTTCTAATCGTTCCCTATAAATGCTGAATGGATATCTATTCATGACTTTTAGGTTGACCAGTCCTTGTCTTTCTTTAGGACAGGAGACATGTTTAGCATATAGATTCACATCTGAGATAAAGTCAATGCAAATCAGGCTTGTTGAGCCCATTTGATCAACCCAAACTAAGTCTCAATCACATCTAGACAACAATGGATGTCTTTATGAAGAGCTCTTTTTTTTCTTTTCTTTTCATTGTCTACCAGATTTTCTGATCTTCTCTTTTAAAGTCTATTCAGCGGAATTTTGCTGGAGGGGTTGTGGCCTACTTATTATGTAAGCTATAAACATGTCAGATACCAGCTGCACATGGACTAACTGTAATTAATAATAAATTTAAAAAAACAACTAATATTAATTTGTTTTCAAGATGCTGACATTTTCAATTTAAATCCAATGAACGCTGCACACAGCAGGCCCTGCCGAACAGCGTGAAGAAGATGATGGCTTAAATGATGATTGAGGTATACGAGGCCCGCTGCGGGAGACCGCATGGCCGGTGTGGAGAGCTTCTGTCCACCCTAAAGCACACTAAACACGGTGCTGTGGCCGACCTGTGTGTGGAATCCACGGTGTGGATCCAATTATTGGGCTCCACTGCGGCTTGTTTTCATGGTATTCAGACTAGACTCTCTAGCCTTTTATAGGTTAATTTCCCCTCTCATTATTATTATCCTGTCATTATTTTTGATCTTATGGTGGTCCTGTGGTCTGTCTGTCTGTCGCATCGACACATTAGCTGAAAGTAATGCAGGCTTTAAGACACGAATAAATATATCTATATCTATAGCTATATATATATATATATATATATATAATTTATTTTACATTATTGCATACATAGGTTAATGCGGTAAGTTTTTAATTATATTTAAATGTTCATAAATATATTCACATAGGCTATATAGCTATAAAACTTACCAGTGTCTTCTAGTCTCGTATGGCCAAGCGCGCCGCTGTGACCCCCGTGCTGGTAGGACAGGTAACCGGGATGGTGCGCGCTCACAGGAGCGTGGTACGGCGAGTAGCCCAGCGAGCGGCCGTACGAAGATGCTCCGGCCGAGAAAGGCCCGTCGTGCTGCGCGGGCCCCCCGACGGCGTGCAGACCGTGGACCGGGTAATGATTGTGGGCCAGGCCCGAGGACGGCTGCTGATGTCCGGGGTAGCCGTGGCCGCCAAACTCCAAAAACGCCGACTTTGACGGGTCAGCCGAGACTAATGCGTCCGATAAAGAGCTCATAGTCATCGCTAATGTCAGGGGCAGTGATGTGGTGCGAAAAAAAACTACCTCCAGGCGGGAGTCATCATAAAACGGCCCACCAACGCTTAAATAGTCAGCAGACTTTTATCAGCCGAAATGTTTTTAACGAAGACAGGAACCAAGAAGCCTAGAGGAGAAGGGGGTTACAGCGGTGGCTTTTAGCGGGTCTGTCTTCCGCTACATCCCAGCTGAGGGCTTCAATAACCTTTGCGTTGAAAAGCCATTAAATCCAGTCAAGCAGAGTCATGCAAATAAAAGTTCGATCCAAACAACCTGAAGTAGACGGTCAGAAAAGGAGCTCCCAGCAATCCTTTCTACCTCTTCCTGCTGGTAAAAAATAACCATCTAACTTTAACACACTGACGTTCGTTTCGTTCGGCGTTGTAAAACGGACTGAAGCAGCGCAGAAGACGTCGATCCTCTTCTTCATTACAGGCCACTGTCCGCAACACACACACAAACACACACACATATACACACACATCCTACAAGCGCACATATGCACTGCACTGATTGGTTGCAGCGCGTCACCGGAGAGAACAAATCAAAAGCCGCACCGATATAGCGCTCCGAGCACTGAGACCGAATAACCTGCACCGACTCGGCGAATGTCAAGAAACTGATGCAAGGATCAGGCCACAGTCGACAGCAGCTTGACTGAAGCAGTAAATATATCAGTAATTAACTAAATGAAAATGGCGCATCTGTATTACATCTCTGGCATATTGCTTATCTCGCAATTTCTTTTTTAAAAGATTTAAACAATAAAAAAGAAAAACAATTTTAACGGGTATAATTTCTAATGGGTTTTTATAACCCATTAGAAATAATAAAAATATAAGATTTCTCACATAAATGTAATAAAATAACATAAGACGTACATTCATTTCACATTTAGGTAGAAACTGGGCTGCACGGTGGCGCAGTTGGTAGCACTGTTGCCTTGCAGCAAGAAGGTCCTGGGTTCGATTCTCAGCCTGGGGTCTTTCTGCATGGAGTTTGCATGTTCTCCCCGTGCATGCGTGGGTTCTCACCGGGTACTCCGGCTTCCTCCCACAGTCCAAAGACATGCCTGTTAGGTTAATTGGTAACTCTAAATTGACCTTAAGTGTATGAATGAGTGTGTGCATGGTTGTTTGTGTGTTGCCCTGCGATGGACTGGCGATCTGTCCAGGGTGTACCCCGCCTCTCGCCCATAGACTGCTGGAGATAGGCACCAGCTCCCCCGCGACCCACTATGGAATAAGCGGTAGAAAATGACTGACTGACTGACTGTTTTGAATCAGTAATCGTCATGTGGAACAAAATAAAACATGTTTGTGATGTTAGGAGCTATGTAATTGCACACACACACAAACACACACTAAGCGTCCGTCTGTGGCCCGACACTGAGTGGGATAACTGCAACAAACATCGCTCCTATAGAAAAACTCAAAACTCGCGATTTTTTCAGATGAAAGCCCAAATTTCACTCAGGTCGCAGAGGAAAACCACGCACTGCGGGCCTTCTCCTACATTCAGCTTCGAAAAAATGTAAATTCCCTTTTTATTGGTGCATACAAAATTCCCCAAACTATGTCGATTTTTTTCAAAAAATATTTAAATGTATTACTGATTAGTTATATTCCTAAACTATTGTCATCCTGGATTTTCTTATGTTTTAATTAATTACTTAAAGCTTATTTAGGCCAAAAGGGACCAATATGGAGCACTGATAAAAAAAAATAAAAAACTGACATTTAACAATGAAAGTGGTGCAACAATATGCAGACATTTTATTCAGGTAGATTTGAAAAAGCAGCAAAAATCTAAGTTTAACAGCTTAATGAGACCTAAATAAATTTGTTAATTTCAAACTAGTTTTCAAACTGTACATACATAATTGCATAATTATGGTGTCCCAGCAGTGAATGCTATCTAAAGTTGCACAGAGAAATATTGGATGCATTTTTTTCAGTCATAGTCCACCTTCTGGATCTTTTTGTTGTTAAAACATGCCAAAGAGTATCTTTAAATTAAATAAATATGTATATATTTTACATGATGAATGTTTTGAATAAAATGGCAGAATAAAAACAATAAGAAATCGTTATTTCTCTTTCTATTTCTTCGCATATGATAAATTTAGGGGGCACAGCAGGTATAGCTAAAATCCACAGCAAAAACAAAATAAAAATAGAACCAATTGTGTTCTAAGTATTTAGACAAGAGACTGTGAAGTTAAAATCTGCTTTAATAAAAAAATGTCAAGACTACAAGTTACCAAATAAAGTATTTTCTTCAGAACTCTTTGTAAGGAAAATGTCTTAACATGAAGAGGCAAGTGCAAACAAAAAAGCCAATACATACGCTACAAGAACAGAAAAAGACTAAAGCTCAAGGAAGCAAGCCAGCTGATGTGACTAGTGGGGTGTGGTGGGGGGTGAGGGATGAGTTGGTTGGGGTAAATCAGATGAAGAAAAGAAACTTGACCTAAAAACAGGTTATTTGAGCTCATAATTTCTAGTCAGAAACATGCAGTTCTGGAAAGACCACAGCAGAAATTAGTTAACAGTCAAATGTCTAAAGAACACAAGCATGATTTGAAAAGTTAAACAGACTTTGTTTTGGACATGACAGTTCAAACTAAATTCCACTAGAAGGATTTAGGGGTATAAGGCTAGAGAGGGCTGAATATAAATGCATTCCACTCTTTTAGGTTTTTATTTGTAAGATTCACTGTATTTTTCTCCTTTGGACACATCTGACCATTTTGGTTTTAACTGCTGCCCTTTGTTTCCATTTCTTTTAAATTGTAACAATGTATTTTAATTGCAGACTGGTGTCATTTGAAATGTTTACTTTTTGTTTATTAAAGTCTTTTCACTAACAACCTTTTTCTTCTTAAACTTTTACATTTGGTTTTTAATGCGGAATTTCCTATGAAGTTAATGAAAGTTTCACAACTTATTAATACTGTTTAATTTGAAAGCCTTCATAATCAAATCCCCTTTTTTTCTTTTGTTGCATAAATGAGAATGATTACAGCTACATCTAATATTTGAAGAATAAATATACAAACAACAACACATCTTTTAGAACCAAAACTGTAGCAAATGTGAAGCAACAATGACCAACAGACTAAATAACTTTGATGCTGTTATTGTTCTTTGAGCTCTTTAGGCAAATGTTTTAGGATAGACATTAAATGTACTGATTTACACATTTGCAGATTTTGTTTGAAATGATGCATTTATACAAAATAAGCTTTTAATAATATAATGTCCCTTGAAGTTGATATTGAAATACAGTAAAATGCATCTGACCCAAGACAGTCTGAAAGAAAATTCAGTTAGCATGTTCTGGATGGTTAAAAGGAAATAGCCTTGACGACTTTGGTCACAGGATGGTTCGTTATCATAAATGTCTGAATGACATGCAGTTGCCTTGTTTCATACTAAGAGAATCTCAAGCATTTCCTTTTAGGTTCTAACAACATTCAAGATTTGCATCCCAGTCGCTTGGCTGACAATTTGTCTTTTAAAAATTCTGTGAACTTTGAATGTACCAAGGAAACTACAGATAATGAGGGACAATATGTAATTGTAAAAGGGAAATTAGAAAATGAAACAGTTACACTGATTAATGTCTATATCCCACCTGAGAGTGATAAACAATATCTTAAGACCTTGTTAACAACTATAGCATCAGAATCTGAAGGGGTCGTAGAATGGTACAGGACCTTTAAAGAAGACCTGATACCCATATTGCTGCCAGCACTCAACTATACACATAAGGTGGGTCAGGTCCCAATTTCCTGGAGTGAGGCAATCATTACGGTAATCCCGAAGGAAGGGAAAGATTTCGAGGACTGCAATAATTATAGGCCAATATCGGTACTTAATGTGGATTACAAAATATACACATCTATAATTGCTGAACGATATGGGGAAATCATGACACACCTGACTGAAGAAGATCAAACAGGTTTTATTTTAGATCGTACAACTCAGGACAGCATCAGGAGAACTCTCAATGTAGTAAATTTAATACAAAGCCAAAAAAATAGAGCTGATTTAGTCAGCTTAGATGCTGAAAAAGCATTTGATACTGTAAATTGGAACTTCCTGTATGCAGTCCTTAAAAGATTTGGCTTTAGTGAAAATTCAGTGAAATCCATTTATCTAAACCCTATAGCGAGAATAAAAATAAATGGTAACCTAACAAAGCAAATGAAGCTAGAGCAAGGTACTCGACAGGGATGTTGCCTTTCACCTCTGCTCTTTGCTTTATACATTGAACCTCTAGCACAATTCGTGCAGGAGAGTGAGGAGGTGAGAGGAGTTAACATTAATGGAAAAGAACACATCATAAGCTTATTTGCAGATGACATTATAATATATCTAAATAACCCAGATCAAAATCTTATCTCTCTGTTTAATCTTATAAATTCTTTTTCGCAACACTCCGGTTATAAAATAAATGTTACCACAACTCAAGTTTTGTCTTTTAATTATGCTCCGTCCAAAGATATCAGAACTAAATTAGCAATAAATTGGGAACTAAAATCCATTAAATATCTTGGAGTAACAATTACTAAAAAACTAAATAATCTTTAAAAGGTCAATTATGACACTATTAACTCTCACATTCATCAGGACTTTAACAGATGAACAGCTCTTACATTAAGTTTTAATTCAAGAGTTTCAATTATAAAAATGAACATCCTTCCCCGATTATTATATCTCTTTCAGGCTCTTCCAGTCAAGATTCCATCAGAAAGATTTAAATACTGGGACAAGATTATCTCCAGATTTATCTGGAATGGCAAGAGACCAAGACTAAAATACTCAACACTGCAGTTGTTCAGGGAAGAGCGTGGGGTGGCACGTCCTCATTTGAGGGACTACTACTACGCAGCACAACTACGACCTGTGATTAAATGGTGTGACCAAAGTTATGGTGCCAAGTGGAAAGACAATGAAATGATAGTTGACGGTATTCCACCCCAAACATTTTTGGGGGATGAAAGACTTAGGAAGGCACAACAACACCAATTAGATCCAATAACTTCTCATTCCCTGGACATCTGGTTTGAAAGGATAAAACAAAATGGACTGGGAAAGGGGGTTAGGCTGTTACGTTGGGTCACATTTGATAATAATTTTGAACCAGGAAGGAATTATCACAGATTTAGAATCTGGGAAAACAAAGGAATAACAACTATTTGTACTATAATTAAAGATGGTAAAATTAGGAGTTGTGAAGAATTAAAAGATAAATATCAACTGGAGAACACTGACTTCTTTCGATACTTGCAGCTCCGAGATTATTAGCTTGGAGAAATACAAAACTTTCAGACATTAGATGGTTTAGTTAGCTGTGTGATTAAAACCTATAAAGGAATTAACTTCAAGGAAATAACGTCATTATATAAAACATTAAGAGAAAATACACCAGCATCTACCATATATATAAAAAATAACTGGGAAACAGAAATAAAAATGGAAATATCGTCTGAAGAATGGTGAGATATGTGTATAAATCAGGGCACAACAACAAACTCCACACTCTGGAAAGAGTTTGGATGGAAAAATCTCACTAAATTTTTCATTACACCAAAGATAAAGAGTAAGCAAACCAGGTCTCACCTTCCATGCTGGAGAATGTGTGGAAATATAGAAGCAAATCATACACATATATTCTGGGCGTTTCCAAAATTAACCTTGTTTTGGAGAAATGTGAATGTTATAGTTGAAAGTATTTGTGGGTACTTGATACCAAATGATTTTAAGACAATGTATCATGGAAACCTGGAAAAATATGTTGCGAGAGAAGATGTGTATTTGGTTAAGATTCTGTTAATTGCTTGCAAAAAAGCCATAACAAGGAATTGGTGTCAGATAACAGCTCCATCGCTAAAACAGTGGCTGAATATTGTTAGGGAAATTTATGTGATGGAGCGAATGACCTTCATTCTCAGATTACAAGAAGATATTTGTATGGATAAATGGGAAAAATGTACATGATATGACCCAAAAAGAGACTTAAGGAAATTCAATATAATTTTTTTTAAGACTCTTATAGATCCTAGACAACTGCAACTGAGATGTATTTTTTTTTAATATATATATTCAATATATATTCACCTGTCTGTTATTTCCATGGATAATGAGAGGGACCATTAGTAGGCCTTAATATTCTGGAAAATGTCTGATCTATATGTATATGTACGGAGCCCGCGAGGAGACATGGGGGAATTTTTTTTCTTTTGCGTCCCCACGCAATACTTTTGCGTTCGCTCGCAAAAGTTGTTAATCACCTTGAGAAAACTGTGCATTTTGGGACAGCAGCACATTTGACAAACTGCTCACAAAACAAACAGCACTGATATGGCATTG